>NW_015176036.1:100120-175215 GCF_001447785.1 Gekko japonicus | reverse complement strand
CTTTCCCAGCATTTAAAATCATTAGGTTCAAAATACGGTGAGCAAAAGAAGATTTAAAAGAGAGTGATATACAGATGGGTTTCCTGCCAGATGAAGACAGAAGGCTGGGATTTTAACCGATTTATTTCCATTGAAGTCAATGAGACCAGCCCCGTAGCTAGGGAATTCTTTGGGAGGGGGCCTCGGGGGGTCCGCCAGCTAATTAAATGGAAGTACAGTGCAGGTGGCATGTTGGAGCACTTTGGGGGCAGCCCGGGAGGGAGGGGGCCCAGAGTAAATACTAGGGGGCCGAGCCCCGCAGGCCCCATGTTAGCTACAGGCCGGAATGAGACAAAACTGGCTTCTTCTGACCAGGTAATCTGGTTTAATTGGAATGAGGAATAAATTGATTTTCCTCCTGGTGCCCATTCTTATCACTAGAGTTTCCATGTCTTATGACACTTCATAAGCAGCTCCCCCCCCTCCACACACACACATCTGGATCCTAGTTGAAAATAAGCGCAGTAACATATCAGCTTGTGTTCCTAAATATGTTTTATTTATTTATTTAAACATTTATACCTTGCATGTCCTTGTGGTTCAAAGTACTCCTTCCTCCCTACTTTACAACCTGCACCACACAGAGCAGACAATGTTGTTGCCCTCAACAACACATCAACTGTTCTACGGTCATGGTATCCTTCATGAAAGTCCCAAAAATGAACGTATGATTTTTTTGTGTGCACGTTTTGTGCTTTGTTGCTTTATACATTTATTTTTAATGCTGTGATTTCATGTTAAAACAATGTTAGGAATTAAGCTTTTTTAAAAAATTGGGTTGTGTTTTTCTCATCTTCACTGGGAAGTGCTTTTGAGCACCACCTACTGGAGTAATTGGAGTACTGCAATAAATTCTAAATTACAAGTTGTGAGGCACGCACATTCTTTTGTGTGCTCTACAACACTCCTTCTTGGGGCTTGCTATTTTAGCTTTTTCAACTGGTTCACATTTGTTCAAAATTGGACTCTGTTGTCTGTTCACAAGGGACACCAAGACATTATGAGATGCAAAAAATCGTACAAGAAATTCAGGGAGTGGAGAAAGAAAGGCACACATTTTGCCCTAGGAAAACTTAAAGATAAAGCAAGATCAGATGCTGCCATAATCTGCCAAGTACTTAGCCTAACTGTAAAATATCAGTGCTGTCACTTTAAGGCCTTTTCCCAGAGTCTCTCTAGGAAGAAGAGGGTAATGTCTCAAGACTAGCGCTTGGGAAGAATTAAGAGCAGTTGAGCCTGGTTGTGGTCTGTTCAGTTGTTTATACATTTTGCTCTAATAAATACAGTTATTCTACTGTTATTACATCCATGATTGATTCCAGGCTGCTACTGGGGTTGCCAGGCTGACCGTGGCAACCAGTGGGAGGGTTGGGAGTTGGGGACATGGACAGGTACATGATGTCACTGCTGTCACTACATCACTACAATGGGTAGCTCTGGGAATTGCCAAAAACTTTATGGTAAAACAACAGACACCGGTCATAGCAAACACCTCTTCCAACAACCTAAGAGGTGACTCTACCCATGGACATCACTAGATGGGCAACATCAAAATCAGACTGATTATATAATTTGCAGTCAAAGATGGAGAAGCTCCATACAATCAGTAAAAACAAGACCTGGAGCTGACTGTGGCTCAGATCATGAACTACTCATTGCAAAATTCAGACTTAAACTGAATCCCTTATGAATATACTGTGGAGGTGAAGAATAGGTTTAAGGGACTAGATTTGATAGGCAGAGTGCCTGAAGAACTATGGACGGAGGTTTGTGACATTGTACAGGAGGCAGTAATCACCACCATCCCAAAGAAAAAGAAATGCAAGAAAGCAAAGTGGCTGTCTGATGAGGCTTTACAAATAGCTGATGAAAGAAGGAAAGTGAGAGGCAAAGGAGAAAAGGAAAGATTTACCCAACTGAATGCAGATTTCTAGAGAACAGCAAGGAGAGATAAGGAGGCCTTTCTGAATAAACTATGCAAAGTAATAGAGGAAAACAATAGAATGGGAAGGACTAGTGATCTCTTCAAGAAAATTGGAGAAATCAAGGGAACGTTTCATGCAAAACTGGCCATGATAAAGGACAGAAATGGTACAGACCTAACAGAAGCAGATTAGGAAGAGGTGGCAAGAATACACAGAAGAACTTTACAAGAAGGACCTCAGTGTCCTTGACAACCACGACAGTGTGATCACTGACCTCAAGCCAGACATCCTGGAGTACGAAGTCAAATGGGCCTTAGAAAGCATTACTAACAACAAAGCTAGCGGAGATGATGGTATCCCAGATAAGCTATTCAAAGTCTTAAATTTGATGCTGTTAAAGTGCTGCCAGCAAAACTGGAAAACACAACAGTGGCCACAAGATTGGAAAAGGTCAGTTTACATTCCAATCCCAAAGAAGGGCAATGCCAAGGAATGTTCAAACTATTGCACAATTGCACTCATTGCACAATTGCAAGGTCATGCTCAAGATCCTACAAGCTAGACTTCAGCAGTACATGGATAGAGAACTGCCAGAAGTACAAGCTGGATTTCCAAGAGGTAGAGGAATGACAAATCAAATTGCCAACATTCACTGGATTATGGAGAAAGCAAGGGAGTACCAGAAAAATATCTCCTTCTGCTTCATTGACTATGCTAAAGCCTGTGGTTGTGTGGACCACAACAAACTATGGCAAGTCCTTAAAGAGATGGGAGTATCAGACCACTTCACATGTCTCCTGAGGGTCAAGAAGCGACAGTTAGGAAATTGAATAACATGGAAGCAGAAGAGTTTTTTAATGATTGGAAAGATTTAAAAGAATATTTAGAGAAGCATTGGGAAGTAAAAGGCAATTTATTCTGTTTTGATAATTATTGAATACAGAACTTTTTAGAGTTTTTCTGAGAGTTATGATAAGTAAAGAAATAATTGTGATAATGAAATAAGAGTTACCTAGTAAACTATAAGAAAAAATGTAATGGAAACAAAAAGAAATTAGAAGGGAATAAACAGGAGGTTGAAGAAATTAGAAGTAAATGTGCAGGAGGTCGGAGCACTGTGGGAAGCCGCATATAAGGGAGGGGGAAAAGGAGGGGGGATGGATGTAACAGGGATAAATGTAGAAAATTTAATGCTGATTATGAATGTTTATATCCTGAATAAAAAAAATTGTTACAAAAAAAGAAGAAGAAGCGACAGTTAGAACTGGATATGGAACAACTGATTGGTTTAGAAAAGGAAAACGAATATGGCAAGGATGTATATTGTCACCCTGCTTATTTAATTTATATGCAGAGTACATCATGTGAAATGCCGGCCTGGATGAATCACAAACCGGAATTAAGATTGCCAGGAAAAATATCAACAACCTCAGATATGCTGACGATACCACACTAATGGCAGAAAGTGGACCTCAAGAGCCTCTTGCTAAGAATGAAAGAGGAGAGCGCAAAAGTTGGCTTGAAACTCAACATCATGGCATCCGGCCCCATCATTCCTCGGCAAACAGAAGGGAAAGTCATGGAAGCAGTGAAATACTTCACGTTCCTGGGATCCAAGATCACTGCAGATGGTGACTGCAGCCATGGAATTAAAAGACACCTGCTCCTTGGGAGGAAAGCTATGGCAAACCTTGACAGCATAATAAAAAACAGAGACATCACTCTACCAACCAAAGCAATGGTATTCCTAGTAGTAATGTATGGCCGCGAGAGTTGAACCATAAGGAAGGCCGAGCACCAAAGAATAGATGCATTTGAATTATGGTGCTGGAGAAGACTCTTGAGAGTCCCTTGGACTGCAAGGAGATCAAATCAGTCAATCCTAAAGGAAATCACACCTGAATGTCCAAATACTTTGGCCACTAAATGAGAAAGGAGCACTCACTGGAGAAGACCCTGATGCTGGGAAAGACTGAAGGTAAAAGAAGACAGGGACAGCAAAGGATGAGATGGTTGGACAGTGTTACCAATACAATGAACATGAAATCGAGCAAACTCCAGAATATGGCAGAAGACAGGAGAGCCTGGCATGATATGGTCATAGAATCATAGAGTTGGAATGGGCAATACAGACCATCTAGTCCAACCTCCTGCCCAATGCATGACCAGACTAAAGTATCTCTGACAAATATTCATCTAGCCTCTTCTTGAAAGCTGTCAGTGAAGGGGAGCTAACCGCCTCCCTAGGCAGCTGGGAGTCGCGAAGAGTCCGTGGGGTCATGAAGAGTCGGACTCAACTGCACAACTAAACAACAACAAAAACCATAGGGGCAAAGCAATAGAGGGAGGCCTGGCAATCCTACCTCCTAGAAGATATTGTCATAGCAGCTATTGTGGCATGATCAGGAGAAATGTTGGGCTTTCCCAGAAGATGGTCTTTGTTCCTTGGTGGCACAACCCTACTTTCTCTTAGCACTTTACAAACATTAAGTGACATTCCTCATCCTCATTTCACAGATAGCTTAGTGGTGCGGGGACCAGCTGTTTTTTCATATTATAGGAAACATGTACTCAAATGCTAGAGAGGGAGCACACAGAGCCTCTGAAGAAAGTGGTGGGGAAGCAAAAATGGTAAAAGCTCTCTGAAACAGTAAGAAATTAACATTGGTACAAATCTACAGTTAAGAGGTATGTTATGTATTCAATAGGGAAGTCATGGGAATAATCCAGTTTTCCTGCTAGCCCACAGACACATATTGGTGCAGGAATCTGTGGGTGGCTTCAGATGGTCCACTGAGGCTGCAAGGAAATCTTTGTCTGAGTTTCATACAAAGGAAAAGAAATACATATATTCCCTGGTAATAAGAGGTGAGGTCTCTTATTGTGCAGGTCTCAGGAGACAAAATTCTGTGCCTGTTTCAGTTACGATGTTCGAAAATGAGAGATACGATTGAGTTAAACAAGGGCATTTTGTAACCAACAAACTCTCTGTGTCTCATCAACTCAGCCTGCCCTGCCCTCAAACCAGAATTTAGCAGGCAGTCTCCAAGGCACACAAAGAGTTCCCAGGCAGGGTGGTTTCCTTGTAGGGTGGCCAATTCTGGCTTGAGAAACAATGCTTGGGGAGGGCAGAGTTTGAAGAGAGTGATGTCAGAAGGGGAAGCAAAAGGGGGGGAGGCATCTTCAAAAGCCTCCCCTTCCCTTCCCCAGCCGGCCTCTAGAGTCATCTTTCCATTATATTCTATGGGGCCATAGAATACAATGGAAAGATTGCACCGCTGCTGCAGCGCAACTCCAGAGAGAAGGGGTTTAAACTTTAAACCCCTTCTCTCTTTGCTCCCCACCAGCCCGCCATGGCAGGCCGGCTGGGGAAGGGAAGGGGAGGGGAGGGGAGGGGAGGCTTTTGAAGATGCCCCCCCTTTTTTGCTTTCCCAGCCGTCCTGCTTCTGGCGCCCACACACAGAGGGAGCAGCAAGGTCATTCAGCTAAGGCGCCAAAAATCCTTGCCCTGAAGGTGAAGCCGTTTAGTCTACCCTCCAAAGCTACCATTTCCACCAGGGGTACTAATATGATAGGCTAGAGAGCAGTTACAATTCTGTTTTATTTTAGTTTATTCCTTTATACTCCACCTTTCTCCCCAGTGGGGACCCCAAGCAGCCTACATCATTCTCCTCTTCTGCATTTTATCCTCACAACAACCATGTGAGGTAGGTTACGAAGAGAGAGCGAGACTGGCCCAGGGTCACTCAGTGAACTTCCATGACATGAGTGGGGATTTGAACCCGAGTCTCGCAGGTACTAGTACTACACTCTTAACCACTACACTGCACAGGTTCTCTAAGATGGTGATACTATTTCCTTAGGAAATTCATCTCGATAGACTATGTATAAGGAGACACTGGATCAGAAACACACTCTTCTGACTCTCAAGAATTCAAAATTATCAGTGTAACCCTGTTCATTTATGCATGTGTGCAATTAAAGTCTATAAATATACATCCTGTTTTAACCATTGTGAAGAATTTAGAAAAGCGTTTTGTTGTCATGTTTTATAAATGAAATACCATGCAATCGGAACAGGCTATTAGTTGCATATTTATCCCATTCAGCCAAGAGCTGGATCCCAAAGCAACTCACAAAAAATTAAAATGCAAAAGTAAATGAAATATAATGTATATTAACCAATATTCTAATTAATGTTTGCTGCCCATTGTCCAGAGTCCAGGTCTCACAGCTCTTTGGAACTCACTGAGTATTTCCTCTGCCCCCTTTCATACAATTTTCCCTCCTCCCCCAACAGTGAAGCTGCCACTGGCGATACTCACTCATGCAGTCCCCGCCATACCAGCCGGCCCTGCATTCTGCACAGTAAGTGCCCTTGATGTAGAAGTTGTCTAGTGTTCCCCCCCAGGAGCCATTGCGGCAAGACTTGCAGTTTTCAAAAATCATGCAGCCTGAAAGAAGAAAACCCATTTGGTTAATGGAGGCCCAATGCTTAAGTTTTACAGAGTGGGAAATGCATCTGATAAAGCGCACTGCAATCCATAAACATTTATTCCATGTTAAGCTTTAGGGTGCCACTGCCACATGACTCCCATTTATCTTTGGGTGGGAAATGATGCTCATTATCAATGATCCTCTTAAACAAATATTTGTGAAACTGTGTCATTCAACACCAGCACACCACCAACCTCTTACCATCAGAGCAACCCATGCTCTTCCTCTCTCTTTGTTCTCCAGGTATCATTAAATAGAATCATGAAAGTGTGGGAAGCCTTATTGGACATGTCCTGCTTACTGCACTGTGTTTAAAGATCTCTGTGGGAGCAGAGGTCATTTCGGGGGGGATCGCAGTTCCCCCGGGTGAGGTACGGGGGGCGGGGCACATGACGAAGCCCCGCCCCCTGCTTCCGGCCGCCCCGCTTCCGGTCCTCATTCAGCCAGGAGGAGGCAGGAGAAGAGGGAGGGTAAGTTGCTTCCTCCCTGCCTCTCCCCACCCCTGCCTGCCTGGGGCCAGGGAAGGCCTTTGCGGGGCTTCCTTGCACTCCCGCCGGCCTTGCAGGTCCACCGCCGGGCCCCTCGTGGGGCTTGGCAGTGGAGCTGCAAGGCCGGCGGTGGCAGCCGGGACCGTTGGGGGCGGGGTGTGTGGCCTTATGACACACTTCCGGTGATGGCAGGGGGTGTGGCATATGCTAATGAGTTATGCTAATGAGCTCCCCTAGCTCTTTTTCTATGAAATGACCCCTGTGTGGGAGCAAGGAGGGAAGGAGAATTATCTGGTCTAGCATGGGTGCACTGAAGGCGGCGGTGAGGGAGTTGTGGTGAGGCGCCTCAATTCATGGCCTGAGGACACTGCTGTACCTCATCTCATCGCAGAGCTGGTTCTGAATCCTGCATATATAAAATCAGCATATCAGACTATTGGCCCCTTTAGCTGAGCATTAGCTGCTGTGGCGGTGGATCTCCAAATTCTCAAAACAGGTTCTCCTGAGATCCATTGTCACTAGAAATTCTGTAGACTGAACCTAGAACCTTTTGCATGCAGAGTACGTACTCTGCCACTAAGTCATGGTGCATCTATATTAGATCGGATGCTGTGTTAGCATTTAAGTAGTCAATGTGTACTTCACCCTAGGGCTGCCAACAACTTGCCCATTAAATTTCTTTATTTATTTAAAACATTTGTATGCTGTTTTTCCAACACATCAGGGTCCACAAGGCAGGGTATTAAAAAACCATTAAAACATTTAAGCAATTAAAAATACAGTTAAAACTACAAAGTAATTAGATTAAACACATAAACAACACTTGAAGGAGGTATGCCAGATGAAACAAAAAAAGTTTTCACCTACTGGTGAAAGACACTGGTAGAGGAAGACAGATGAATCTCCCTATGAGGGCATTCCAACATTTTGGTGCCACGACCAAGAAGACCCTTTCTCCAGTTGTCTCCTGCTTAGCTTCTGAGTAACTGAGAGTAACTGAAGCAGAGCCTCCAAAGGTGACCCGAGTGTATGGGTATGTTCATCTGGGAGAAAGCAATCCTTAACGTATGTTGGCCTGGGCTATAGAGGGCTTTAAAGGCCAATACCAGCACCTTGAATTGAGCAAATTGTAAGCCAGTATAAATGGAACAAGACTGGTGTGATACAGTTCCTATGACCCACTCCAGTCAACAACCTGGATGCAGCATTCTGTACCAACAGTAGCTTCTGGACAGTCTTCAAGGCCAGCCCCACATAAAGTGCAGTACAGTAGTCTAATCTCAAGATAACCAGGACATGTACTACAGTAGCAAGATCTTTTCCACTTAGGAAGGCAGCTGGTTCACTAGCTGAAGTTGGTGAAAGGCATCTCTGGCCACCTGTTTATCCTACTGGAGCACCCCCAAACTACAAACCTTCTTCTTTAAGAGGAGGGCAATCTGTCAACAGAGAAGCCATTTTAGGAATATTCCAGCTGAGATTTAATTTTACTGTTCTGATTCTTTGTCAGTCAACCTCCAGCCCCCATACTGGCGGTTACTTGTTACAGTGATCTACTCAGGCTTATTAATTAACTCACACAGTTCAGCTGTGAATCTGGTATGGGAGCGGGAACTTGCTCTCACCCTAAAAAATTCCATGGATACTGTCCAGTGATTGGTTGAGGAGGTCAGGGGTTATGGCTAGCAGGGGTTTTTTTTATATAAAATATAGCTTGTATAGAAAGGAAGATCCTTACCCTTTACCCCTTTCCTCTCTACCCTTCCTTTGCCGGCAAGAAGATATTTTCTGCCAAGAAGGTATGAGTATCCACAGCCTCCCTGGGATCTGATGGAAGTGTGAGATAGAACTGAGTGTCATCTGCATATTAGTGGCAACTCAACCCAGATCTCCAGATGACCTCTCCCAGTAGCTTTACATTCCATGGGGGACAAGATGGAACCTTGGGGGCTCCCTTAGGCCAAAGGACAAGGGGAAAAGTAGCTGTCCCCTGGCAACACACTCTGAAACCTTCCCTTGAAGTAAGACCAGAACCACCACAAAACAGTGCCTCTCAGTCCCTATCAGTGTTCCCTCTAAGCTGAGTTAGTGTTAGCTAGCTCACAAGTTTTTTAGCCTCCAACTCACACATTTTTGTCTCAGCTCAGGAAGAATGGCTCCAGAGCAAACTGATTTACGCAGTAGCCAAATTGCTTGCTCAGAACTTTAATGTCAGTAGCTCACAAAGGTGAGTTTTTACTCACAAGACTCCACAGCTTAGAGGGAGCATTGGTCCCAATCAAAGGCTAAGAACATAAGAGAAGCCAATGTTGGATCAGGCCAATGGCCCATCTAGTCCAACACTCTGTCACTCAGTGGCCAAAAATACCAGGTGCCATCAGGAGGTCCAGCAGTGGGGTCAGGACACTAGAAGTCCTCCCACTGTTGCCCCCTCCCAAGCACCAAGAATGCTGTGCATCACTTGCCCCAGTCTGAGAGTTCCTCTTGTGGCTAATACCTTGTGGCTAATAGCCACTGATGGACTTCTGCTCCATATGCTTATCTAATTCCCTCTTGAAGCTGTCCATGCTTGTAGCCGCCGCCACCTCCTGTGGCAGTGAATTCCATATGTTAATCAGTTTTGGGGTGAAGAAGTACTTTCTTTTATCTGTTCTAACCCCAACTGCTCAGCAATTTAGTTGAGTGTCCATGAGTTCTTGTATTGTGAGAAAGGGAGAAAAATACTTCTTTCTCTACCTGCTCTGTCTAGCCAGAAGGATACTTTGATTTATGGTAGTGAAAGCTGCCAAGAGGTCCAGCAGAATTAACAGGATTACACTGCCCTGTCCATCTCCTGATGCATGTCATCCATGAATGACAACAAGAAGGCTGTTTCAGACCCACGATCAGGCCTGAAACCATACTGGAATTGATCTAAACAATTTGCTTCATTCAGGAATCTCTGAAGTTGACCAACCACCACTTGTTCAGACACTTTGCTCAAGAATGGTACATTTGAAACTGGATGATAGTTATTTATTTAATTAATTAATTCTATTTATACCCCGCCCTCCCCACAAGTGGGCTCAGGGCAGCTTACAGAATTCGTACCCAGTACCATAAAACATTACAAAGATTAAAACATTCCAAAACATTTAAAACAATCCAATGAACAAGTGCTAGTGCTGATGATCGTCTATCAGTAGTTCAAATGGCATATTGTATAACATACAACCAATGTTTCTAATTCCATGGTCTTTGGCATTGTGCGGTAGTGTGGCACATTCTCCAGGCCAGGGCCAATCCATAGCCACCAATGTTGGTGGCAGTGGGGTGGCGGCTCCTAATTGAATGCCTGGTGGAAGAGCTCTGTCTTGCAGGCCCTGCGGAACCATAAAAGATCCCGCAGGGCCCTGATCTCCTCCAGGAGCTCATTCCACCAGTATGGAGCCGCCACTGAAAAGGCCCTGGCTCTAGTAGCAGCCAACTTGACATCTCTCGGGCCAGGAAGAGTCAGGTGATTCTGTGTTCCTGACCTCAGTGCTCTTTGGGGCACATATGGGGAAAGGTGGTCCCTCAAGTAGGCAGGTCCCTGACCATATGGGGCTTTAAAGGTCAAAACCAGCACCTTGAAACGGATCCGGTAAGCTATCGGCAGCCAGTGCAATGCCTTCAGCACAGGCTGGATGTGATCTCATATGGAGAGGCCCATCTACAGCCTGGCCGCCGCATTTTGCACCAGCTGCAGCTTTCAGAGCTGGGCCAAGGGCAGCCCCATGTAGAGAGCATTGCAGTAGTCTAATCTCGAGGTGATCATAGTGTGAATCACTGTTGCCAGGTCATTGCGTTCGAGGAAGGGAACCAACTGCCTCATCAGCCGCAGATGGTAAAAGGCTGCCTTGGCAGCAGCTGCTACCTGGGCCTCCATTGTTAAGGTGGCATCCAGGAGCACTCCCAAGCTCCTAACCCTCGATGCCAGCACCAATGGTGCCCTGTCAAAGGTCGGGAGTGGGATCCCTACCCCCGGTCCACTTCAACTCAGGCACAGGACCTCCGTCTTCGTTGGATTCAATTTCAATCGACTCAGTCTAAGCCAGCCCGCCACATCACCTAGTTATTCAACTCTCCTGGTCCACAGTAGGTGGAATAACCTAGTTATTCAACTCTCCTGGGTCCACAGTAGGTTTCTTTAGGAGTGGACACACCACTGCCCGCTTCAAGACAGGAGTGACTACCCCCTCTCTCAGGGAAGCATTTACCGTTTCCGGGGCCCAGTCCACCAGCCCTCCCCCCAGAGATTTAAGCAACTAAGAGGGACAAGGGTTGTACAAACAGATGGTAGGGTTCAACTAATAATAAGAGGAAGAAAGGACGAATTCAAGCCAGAGAGGGCAGGCTACATCGTATTTGAAGCAAGATGTCTTGTCACAGGCTGCCTGAACTCTCATGGCCTGAACAAGGAATTTACCTAACAAAAGAGTATTTGTTGTCCTAGAAGCCATTAAAAATTAAGTTAAAAAATTAAATTAAAAAAATCACAAATTATACAACTAGGTAAACCTTTTTATAATGCAGAGGTACATAACATCATCCGGTAAACAATATCTCATTAAGTGTCTATTAAGAGGGGGCAGGGCATTTTACCTCCAGACGGTTTGCAACTGTATTTCAGCCACTGGCAGATAACTGTTCAGAAAGGTTAAATGTGCTTACCTCAAGTGAGAAATTCATATTCTCAAATGGAAAACCTACACTTCTACCTCACTTCTTCTCCATACATTTGTATATAGAATATTTCAGATATACTATGTTTGACGGAGAGAGGATTTTACATATTTCAAAAAATGTCAAAAAGAGAGTTTAACAATATTCCAGAACCTTAAAAAGGTGTAAAGCCTCTGTGGGCTAAAATTGCACATAAAATTGGGTCCAAACCAATGTTTTAAAGCCTAGACTATCTGTAGTGACTGAATGTTCTTAATCCAGATCTCTGTCTCAAAAAAAAAAGGGCCTGCAGTTTGCACAAATATCTCACCATTATGTGAAAAGTGCTAAACTACAGTTACAGAACCTAAGCTTTGGGGGTTAACAATGCAGAGCAACTGATAGTGGGTTACCTTATTCATGGATAAGTAGAGCTGGAGATACCGGGGTCAATCCAGTTATTCTCCATGTATCCTCCAACCTAAGAAGACTTTCTCAAATTTAAGTGGCTCTTCTGTTGTAGGAAAAATCACTCAAGTTCAAGGAGGGAGGCTCCTTAGACAGGAAGAAAGCTTCAAATTTTGCTCACTGGAATGGTAGAACAGGGGTAGGATCCACACCACTATGCTAGGGCTGGCAGGGACAGCGTTTCAACCAAACAGTATGAACGAACAATAAAAGGCTGACTTTGTGGGTCAATTGGGGCTGAGTAAGGGCTGCAGAAGAACTCACTAGAAAAAACAATTATGCTTGGATTGGTCAGTGGCAAAAGGAAACCGGGCTGCCATTGAACACGGTGGCTAGACACCATAAAAGTCGACACCAGCCTGAACATGGAACAACTCAAAGAAACAGTACAAGTTCAGAAAATGCTGGCCCCTACAATCTCCAAGAGTCTAACACGACTGAATGGCTAACAACAAGGACAAGGACAGTACATCCCAAATCTAGGCAGACCAATGTTCCCTTGTGTCAAAGTAGTCTTGCCCGCACTTTGAAGGAGAACATGACCACAATATGCAGGGCCTTGCGTTCGCCTAGAGCGCAAGCCAGCCGTTAGGGCGCGGGAGGAGGCGCAGGGGCGGCCACCGGCGCCACTGGCCAGTAGCTCCGAAGCCTCTTCCTCGGCCCGGACACGGCTGCGCGGTGCGCCTCGGGGCGGCGTCTCTCTCTCTCCAGGCGGGAGGGCCGGCCACGCTCGAGAACGCAGGGGGGAGCGAGGAAGAGCTGCTGAGACCCGCCTGAGGAAGCCCTGAAGCCTCGGGAGCAGCAGTGCACCGCACCCCCAGGCACCCTCGCCGCCACCCGGCAGGCACTCTGCCGCTGCCTGCAGGGAGGGAAGAAGCCTCAGCGGGTGGGGGGGTCAGGTGAAAGCAGCCGGTGGTGTCCCGGGGAGTGGCGCTCGGCTGCAAAAGGGACCTCCAGGACACTACCGGCTGCCCCACCCTTCCGTCCCCTCCGCCGCCTTCCCTCCCTCCGCGTGGCCGCGCCAAACACCCCGTCCTCCACAGTGGTGCCCCAGTGGAAGAGGAGGCGGCCCGACGTGGCTGCTTCACTGGCAAGTGGGGGGAGGGGAGGGAGGGAGGGGGCAGGAGCCAGCAGCCAAGAGGCAGAGCCGATGGGGGAGATGGGGCTGCGCGGATTGGCGTTGTGGTCCCCATGGCCTGGATTGGGGTCACTGGGGGGGCTGGCCTGCCCCCCGCAAGCTCTCTCGCCTCCCCACTCGCCGGCTTATTATTTCTCCTCCGCAGAGAAAGGAGGTGAGGCAGGCAAGGCGGGAGGGCGGGCGACGGCGCAGCGTGGAAATTAAGAGGAGGGCGATGGAGGCAGTCAGGCCGGCCAAGCTCTTCTGCATGCCCCGCGCCGACGGCCGAGGGGTGATAAATGGGAAGCGGAAACCAGCAGGGCAAAGTCAATTCTGCGGCCTCCATCCGAGCGATTCTCACTGCGCGGCCCTCCTGCCTGCCCCCCGCAAGCTCTCTTGCCTCCCCGCTCGCTGGCCACACTGTAGCCTTTCCCCCACCAGCCGCCCGGCCGTGGAGCCTCCACACGTGGCGGCAGTGCACCAGGCCGGGAGGCGGAGGGTGGCGTGCGCGCGCCCCGCTCGGCTTGCCAAGGGGACTGGACGGGAGTGGCATGGCGACCGTGGCCAGCCCGAGCAGCAGCAGCAGGGCTCCAGCCACGCAACATGTCCGCCCTCCTCCATGGAGGAGGAGGCGCGGCAGGCGCTTCGCTGGGTAAATGTGGGGCCAGCGAGGGAGTGGAGCGGGCGAGGCGAGGGAGTGGGTGGCCAAGCCAAGTTCTGCCCCGGAGGTGACTCACACCAGCTGGGAGGTCTCCAGGCCCCACCGGGAGGTTGGCATCTGCGCTCGCCTAGGGCCGGCCCTGACAATATGCTATTGAACTCTTTTTGCTACATATTTCCCAAAAAGAATATAAAACAGAAGAATAGAAATCCAAGATGACTGTTTTCAGAGGGTAGCCGTGTTGGTCTGCAGTAGAACAGCTAGATTTGAGTCCAGTGGCACCTTTGAGGCAAACAAGGCTTTGGGGGGTATGAGCTTTCAAGACTCAAGGCTCCCTCTGCCAGATACAAGGTGGAATGGAAATCTCAGAGTCCTTATATCCCAGGGCGATTCTGCATTGGCTTTTCCCTCCGTTGTTTTAGCAAACCCATGTTGGAACATAAATTCCCCTCTGTGTTGCATGCTGCTTTCACTTTCTTTGCTCATCGGGTTTTGTGGCTGCTTTATGGCCATCCAGGGGTGACTTTGCCATCAGTATGGCATGGGCCCGGGGGTATCTGAATGTGGTTTTGAGCTGCACTTTCCCCTCAGTGTTGAGAAAATGTGGAGTGAATGCCAGATGCAGAACCAGCCACAGTCAAATGATGGAAAGGGTGCTGCCAAGAAGGAACTTAGGATGCAGAGGTGCAATGTGCATGGTGCTTAGCTTGATTAGAGCAGAGGGGAAATTAGCATCTGTAGTGAGATCATTTCAGAGAGTATTGGTCTGCAGCAGAACAGCTAGATTCAAGTCAAATAGCACCTTAGAGACCAAAAAGATTTTGGGGGGTATAAGGATGTGACGGTCAAAGCTGTCTGGGATCTTTGACTCTTGAAAGATTATACTCAAAAAATCTTGTTGCTCTCTAAGGTACCTCCAGAATCTAGTAGTGATATAAGAGTCCTACATCCCTATTCAGGCCTGGTTCGGGGGGGGGGGGGTGTCATTGCTCTGAACTGAATGAACTCAAGTGCAGCAATTTTGCATTGTCGCCTCCCCTTGCAGCTTCTCTGTTTGGAGACTGCTTCTCTTAGATCAGCAGTAGAATGACCTGAAAGATTAAAAACTTCCCCCACTGGTTCTGAGTGTTGTGGGTTTTTATGTTGGATTTATGCCCATTTATTCTTTTGCATAGGGACTGACCTGTTTGTCCAATGTAGAAAGTGGAAGGACATTGCTGACATTTGACAGCATATATAACGTTGGAAGATGAACAAATGAATGAACCTGGTATGAGATGGCTGATGTTGTTAGGTTCTGGTGACTGTGTTACCTGAGCGAATATGGAGACAGAGTTGGCATCTTGGTTTTTTGCAGGATTTGATCCTAGCATCCATGTACATGTTAAGAGGGGCATTGTGGGTGAGAAGTCATTTAATGTTAGGAGGCTGTGTTGCTACTGGACTTGACTCAAGATGAATAGTTATCTGGCATGTGCCTCTTTTGTTAGCCGCCCTGAGCCCATTTGGGGAGGGCAGGATATAAATTTAATAAATAAATAAATAGTTGGGACTGGGGCTGCCAGATCCCCCGGAGGGGCAGGGGGTTGCCCGCTCAAAGGGCCCCCAACCTGCTGGTCTGGATAGAGCCGGTGGAGGGAACCCCACCCCCAATGTGCCCGAATCAGGCCGACATGCCCGGAGCAATGACGTCACCCAGAGCTGACGCCATCACACTGGTCATGTCACCAGGGGGAACGCTCTAACATTTGGCCTGAAAACTCTATGGTATCATACAGTTTTCAAGCCAAATGCTAGAGTGTCCACCAGCGGCATGCCTAGAGTGGTGATGTCACTTCCAGGTGATGTCATCGCAGCGCACGTGCTCTATGCATGTGTGCGAATGTCCCAAACTGGGACCTACTCCCCCCCCCACACACTGCAACAGGTAAGCAACCTGGCGACCCTAGTTTGGACCCATCTCCAATAGAAATTTACTGTGCAATCCTATGGAGGAATTTACCTTTCAAAGTCCACTGGTCAATTCTAAACAGAGTTACACCTTTCTATGTCCATTGACTTCAATGGACACAGAAAGGTGTAACTCTGTTTAGGATTGCATTGATATTCTTCCAGTTGGCTAATCCTTTCTCATCTCTATGCTGTTGCTTTTCATATCCTTTTACTGAGAGTGAACTCAGCAGCTCCTTTCTGATTTTGTTTAATAAAGCAGTGCACAAACCAGCCTTTGGAGACCAAGGAATTAAAATCTCCACCCAGCACTGAAGCCAGGAATGACTTTACCCTCTGGAGAGCTTCCAGCCATGCATGGTGAAATCCTGGAAACTTTCAGCTCCTGGTGTGAGGTTATATTTCTAGAAACAGGAACATGCTAAAGGCAATATGCTAAATGCATTAACTCTCATCAGTACAATGAACCATTTGCATTGGCACTCATCCGTCTCCAAGGAGAGAAAAGGCTATTCATCACCAAAGTCTGGCAGGCCAAACAGGCCACATGCTCCACTAAGCTAGCTACAGGAACAGCTGTCACAGGCATGCACAACAATTCATGTCTTGCATTACTTGCAATGGGACAGGGCAATACAGCAACACACCTGGGTGGATGAGGCAGGAGTCACATTCGTTGTCCTCATTCCTGCAGCAGGGAATGGTGTAACCCACAACTTCTTTCCGTCCAGGACAGACACACTTGATCTGATCATACTCACAACATTCCCGACACATGATATTCCATTCAGCTCCTGGACAGTTTTCATTGATCACTGTATATTCTGCAGAAAAGCAAGACAATGGTTTGAATTGAATATTGGGTTAGCGTAGTAGGCCAAGATGACTCATAAAAACATGGTAGTGAGGGCTTCTACCACTATACAAACAGGCTAATGAATGTGGGTTCCAGGCTATGGATCCATCCCTCTCCACACCTTTAAGTAATTCTTCCATTATAAAAAGGCTCCTGAAGCTGGAGGAAAGCTTCAAATTTTCCTCAGTGTAATGGTAGAATAGTAGTAGGATTTACACCATGGATTAAAACAGGCCAAGTTGGAGCAAACTTAGAATTTAAATCTAATGTGAGAATGGAGCAGCAGCAAGTGTCTCACAATTCCTTGTTTGAGTGAATGTCTTATATTTATTTGCATCACATTGGGCTGTTACCAGATTTCTTCCAGGGAATCTGGCTTTCGTTTTTCCTTCTAAAAATTTCTAAACTATATGCTTATACTTATGTTTCCACATTTCACAAAAAACATAAGTTCATTTTCTGTGCTTTATATAAGTTTCCCCACTGCGCTTTCCAAATAAGTGGCCCTTTCCATGCTACTCCATCACTCAGATGCATAACTTTACCTGTAAGACTTTCTTGTTGAGAAAAGGGATAGGTGTGTGTCAACCTACTGGAATATGCAATATTCAAACATATTTGGATGTTTCAAAAATTCATGGCCACTGTTCCAATAAAGTTATTCATTCTCTCACTAAAACCACCTGGCAGCCTTTAAACTTAGAAGCATATCCCTCTGCATATGGTTTGGGAAAGGGAACATCAGATGCAGGGACCACAAACACATGTGTTGTGACTCAAATCCTCATTAGTGCTTCACAGGAGAAGAAGGTGTATCCACCACAGCCTGCCTTGCCTATGAGGCAAAGTAGGTTACTGACTTGTAATCAGGGCTATTTTTGGGCAGGAACGCACAGGAAGGGAGTTCTGGCTGGCTCCCAAGCTGGCCACGCCCAGCAGGAACTCATTAGCATAATAGGCCACACCCAACAGCAGAAATTCATTAGGATTGGCTACATTAGGGGTGTGTGGCCTAATATGCAAAGGAGTTCCTTCTACAAAAAAAAAGCCCTGGGTTTTGACAACAAACAAGGTAAACAGAATAAGAAGCAAAAGGTGGGTGTGGCTGGATGACCACACTTCTGGTAACATGGGGGTGCGGCCTAATGTGCTAATGAGCTGTGCTGTCAGGGGTGTGGCCTAATATGCTAATGAGTTTCTGCTGTTGGGTGTGGCCTATTATGCTAATGGGTTCCTGCTGGGTGTCATGCCTGCCCCTGCTGATGTCATGCCTGCCTTTGCTGATGCCCCTGAACAGGCTCCTGAGGACCCTGAACAGGCTCCTGAGGACAGTACTGCAGCAGAAAGGCAAAGACTGGATCCTGTAGCTGAAAGCTATCTAAGTGGTGAGGAGGATAGAGCCTCCCAGGGAACACCTGCAAGGGATCAGTCTCTGCTGCAGCCCAGTAATTCATCATCAGACTCGCCTCCACCTGTAACCAGGCTCAGGAATGTAAGAAGACAACAGCTGAGAGAGCGAAGGCAGAATGCACGCATGCGTGCCAGAAGATCTCTTAGCCCTGATTACTGACAGGATCCTGTCCTCACTCCTGGCTAGCTAATGAGTTGATTAGCTAGCACTGTATATATGCAAGTCTGTTGCCAGCAGTCATTTGTGCTGGCAAACGTCGTTTGTTCAGGACCTGAATCCTTGCATCTCTGCTCCAGACCTTGTGGAATTCTTCTCGGCTTGATCCTCGGCTTTTGACCTTCGGATTTGTTGACCCTGCGTTCATCTCTGACTCCTCTGGTATTGTGGTGATTTATGGACTTGAAACTTTGGTATGTCTGACCCTGCTTTTGGACTGTGATTTAAACCTGCTTGAACCTTGCTACCTGATTTGCCCGGCTTGACCTCAGACTGTTCCTGGACTTTTTCTTGCTTGCGTCACGCCCCCTGGTCCTGCCGTGACACTGGGCCTTTTCTACAAAAAGAGCCCTGCTTGTAATTATCTTATATCACCCCATTCTACTTTGGGGAGCCATTTTACAACATATTTTCCACATGACTGTACCATCAGATTATGAGCAAGCCAGATTTCTATGCAAATGTATTCCAGCCCCTAGAAGGAGGAGCATCTTACTGAATTGGATACCATATCTACCTTCCAAGTGGCCTGATTTAGCCAGAAAGCATTTTAAAAGCATAGACTCGAGTTGTTTCTTTAAATTATGCAGAGACCAGCTCTCAGCCAAAGTTCTTGATGCAGTTTACAATGAAATGCATCATGCAAAATTAGAACTGTGCTTTGTTTGCTCCACCATAGAATCATAGAATGTTAGAGTTGGAAGGGACCTTACAGGTCATCTAGCCCAACCCCCTGCCCTCTGCAGGAGCATAGTCGAAAGATAGCCCTACATACCTACAACATAACCGAAAGATGGTCGGAGTCGGAAGCAGTGTTCCCTCTAAGCTGAGTTGGTGTGAGCTAGCTCACAGTTTTTTAGCCTCCGGCTCACATATTTTTGTCTTAGCTCGGGAAGGATGTGGCTCCAGAGCAAACTGATTTATGCAGCAGCCAAATGGCCCACTCACAACTTTAATGCCAGTCGCTCACAATGTAGAATATTTGCTCACAGGACTCCACAGCTTAGAGGGAGCCTTGGTCGGAAGTCGGAGTCTTACCTTACTTTCAGTTCCTAGGTTACAGTGCTTTGCACTTTATATAATAACAGCTGCTCTGATGCCTTTGTTGCTATGACGCCTTTGTTAGGTATATGCATTATTACTTGGAGATGACATTCACAATTATTAGAACAATGAATTATAGTTTTATTGTTACAACATTTGTACCTCCTTTTAGAATATTTTATTCATTTAATGTTATAGCGGAGGCAAAATTATTACAATATTTGATGCAGCAATTAATGGGTGATCCCGACTGGCGTTATCTATAGGCACAAGGACTTCCACTTGTGGAATGTAGTTTTCCCACCTTTTGCCTCTTGTGGGAGCCCAACCTCCCCCCCAAAACCCTGTTAGCAGGTGCATTTCGGGGTCTTGTAGGGGGAGAGATGGGAAAATTGCTCTGAGTGCCATTCCTTGTGACTCCAAAAATGCTAGTCTGGATCCAAACGCATATTATTAGCCCACTTTTCATTATAAAATATCTGTGCTGTTATTATTTGAAAACCAATTCAATTTAGCAAAGCCTGCCAATTTCTCTTTAAGAAATCCCAAACTAAAACAGCCAGAACTGACTGTCAGCTAAGAGAGAGTCATTCTGTAGATTCCATCTTTCTTCAGCATGCTGTCTGCATTGAGCAAATTGAAATTTAATGGGCTGGCAGCGCTGTCAGTGTGTCCCTCAATCAACAGACAAACCTGAGACCCATTTCTATGGAGCCTGAAGACAAGAAACAAAAGAAGAGGTTGCAAAGATGAAATAAGAAAGAAATGTGATAAGGTTTTGCTTTATTTCTGGCAAATACAGAAGTTCCTGTTATGTGTTTTTTTCAAACAAAACCCTCTTTAACGGTGTTTCTGGCTCTGTACTACTTATTCGCAAAGGCCATATCCTTAAAATGTCAGGCACGTTTAAATCACACTGAAATTAGTAAGATTTGTGTTCTTATCGATCTTATTTATTTATTTAAACATGTATATAGGCTTGCCAGGTCCCCCAGCCACCAACAAGGGATGAGAGGGGGAAGGATGCCAGATCCAGATTTGGAAACTCCTGGAGATTTGGGTGTGGATCCTGAAAAGCACAGGGACTTCAGTGGGGTACAATGCTGTAGAGTCCACCCTCCAAAGTATCTGTTGCCAGTACACTAAAGGTGCTAAGGTTCTTTGACTTGTGTGGCTAGCCAATAAACCACATAGTGAAAACAATCATCCATCCTACAGCCAGGGCCGGCTCACCCACTAGGCGAACTAGGCATTCACCTAGAGCGCGGGGCCCCGGATGGGGTGCTGAAATGTGCCTTCCCCCCCTGCTGGTTCTGGGCGAGCATTTGGTCAGCCTTCTCCCTGCCCAGGCACCCCTCGAACTCCTGCAGCTCAGCCTCGTAGCGCTCCAGGCTGTGCTCGCAGCTCCGGCTCAGCACCAGCACGCAGGTCTCCTCCTCAGCTCAGAAGCCCCAAGCGGGTGAGTGGCGGCGGTGGCAGGGTAGGCAGCTTGGTGGGGCGCCATCGCCACTCCTCCTGCAGGCACCTGCGCTCGGCTCGCAGGCGCTCCAGTAGTTGCGCGCCCAGCCAGATCCCTCTGATCACCATTGGACTAGCGCATGCCCCCCCCCCGGGGGATCCTGGCTCACAGTGGAAAGGAATCCCAATTACTTGAGCAGCACTTCTTGCTTTCAGGGACTGGGTGTGGATGCAGGAGTCCCCCCTTTTTTTATCCCGTCGTTTTGGAACGGGGCTGGGGGGGAGAAAAGCCCAAGTGTTTCCTTGGCGAGCCAAGGGGGAGAGCTATTCCCACAGGCTGGTAGGAGGAGGATGATTATTATTTTTAAACTAGATTCTTTGGGACGGAGAGAGCGAGGGGATCTCAAAAACCCGTGAAATGTTTGCCGCATTTGCTTTATTAGTGCGGCGACGGCTGCTGTTGCTGCGTCTGGCTGTTTCTGGCCCCAGCAGTGGTGCAGCCGTGTGACTTGGCTGGGTCTGGCCCCAGCTGGGTGTGGAGGAGGAGGAGGTGGGGAAGCCCGTGGCAGCCCAAGGAGGTAGCCAGAGAGCGGCCCCTGCTGGACACGCACCCCACCCCAACCCAAACCCGACAGAAAGCAGCCGGGGGGGGCTGGTCCGGGGGGAGCATGTGGGCTTGGCCTGGAACTCCCCACCTCCCACTTGGAGGTTGGCAACCCCGTAATTAAACTCTTTACATGAATTCTTTTTGTGTTTCAAAATACCTTGTAGCATTAAGCTCTCAAAATGTATTGATTTATACATTATTATTCATTTTGGTTCATCAGGAAATTTTACAAAATTGTTTTTGATTATTTCATGAAGCTTGTTCAGCTAAAATTGAAGTTTATACTTTGTAAAACACAGTTTAGTTCAGCCTGTAGGAGACACTGTTCTATAATACAAATAACTGACCCTTTTTAATTGGTGCCAAGAGTCACGATCTAATACCTACCTGTGCTTTTCTAATTAGCAAATGATTTAATGACTTTTGTTTTGGCTGAATTTTAGTAGTCGGATCCTCCCTTAAGTTTCAAAAGACATACTCCCCTCGTTAGCCTTTTCAACTTACTTTCTCTATTATGTCAGCTGGGTCACTTGTACACCTGCTTGTGTATAATGATTTCTCTTTAGGCAAGCAGTCTTTTGTCTCAAGCTAACAAAACTTAGAATTGTTGAAGCTTTAGCTTTCTACAAAAGACAGGTTGCTTACCTGTAACTGGTGATCTTCGAGTGGTCATCTGTGCATTCACACCCTTGGGAATACTCTGCGCCTGCGCTGACCTTCTCGGTACCGATAGCTAGCAAAAGGGATTTTCGCGCCTCTCCCAGGTCACGCGCCGGCTCCACTGCGCATGACCAAGGAGGGGCACGCAGATCCCGCCAGTTCCTTCTGACCGCCGCCCAACAGCCTTCAAAGAAACAAGATGAAGGGCCGAGAGCAGAGGGGAAGGAGGGCGGGTGGTGTGAATGCACAGATGACCACAAACACTCCTTTTCTTCCGTTAAAACAAGAGCTGAAAGCATGTCAATTAAAAGTGATTTACATTACTTAGTATTTCTAGAGTTCTAGAACAGGATGTTAATTCTCCAGGAGAAACCCTAAGAATGGGGAGAGAGAGAGAGAGAGAGATTGCTTAAAGCATCTGATAATTCAATATGTTAGAATATAAACATGATCTGGACTTCTCTCATTTAACTGTAAGCTCTTATTGAAAGTTGCTTCTCAGAGCAGAAAAGCTGCTTTAAACTCTTCACCTAGCTGGCTCATTCGAGCCAAGTTAGGTAAAATAAGCAAAACACCTGCACTTCAAAGAACACATTATTTGAAGTAGCAGGATCTCATAGCTATAAATCTAGGACTCTCGACAGGTCTTCAAAGTTGGCTGCAATAATTCCCAACTAAAAGGTTACATCACAAACACTCCTTTTCTTCCGTTAAAACAAGAGCTGAAAGCATGTCAATTAAAAGTGATTTACATTACTTAGTATTTCTAGAGTTCTAGAACAGGATGTTAATTCTCCAGGAGAAACCCTAAGAATGGGGAGAGAGAGAGAGAGAGAGATTGCTTAAAGCATCTGATAATTCAATATGTTAGAAT
Organism: Gekko japonicus; assembly: GCF_001447785.1. Classification (NCBI taxonomy): domain Eukaryota; kingdom Metazoa; phylum Chordata; class Lepidosauria; order Squamata; family Gekkonidae; genus Gekko; species Gekko japonicus. The sequence goes on along the minus strand of NW_015176036.1, from coordinate 152,261 downwards.
ATAAACATGATCTGGACTTCTCTCATTTAACTGTAAGCTCTTATTGAAAGTTGCTTCTCAGAGCAGAAAAGCTGCTTTAAACTCTTCACCTAGCTGGCTCATTCGAGCCAAGTTAGGTAAAATAAGCAAAACACCTGCACTTCAAAGAACACATTATTTGAAGTAGCAGGATCTCATAGCTATAAATCTAGGACTCTCGACAGGTCTTCAAAGTTGGCTGCAATAATTCCCAACTAAAAGGTTACATCACAAACACTCCTTTTCTTCCGTTAAAACAAGAGCTGAAAGCATGTCAATTAAAAGTGATTTACATTACTTAGTATTTCTAGAGTTCTAGAACAGGATGTTAATTCTCCAGGAGAAACCCTAAGAATGGGGAGAGAGAGAGAGAGAGAGATTGCTTAAAGCATCTGATAATTCAATATGTTAGAATATAAACATGATCTGGACTTCTCTCATTTAACTGTAAGCTCTTATTGAAAGTTGCTTCTCAGAGCAGAAAAGCTGCTTTAAACTCTTCACCTAGCTGGCTCATTCGAGCCAAGTTAGGTAAAATAAGCAAAACACCTGCACTTCAAAGAACACATTATTTGAAGTAGCAGGATCTCATAGCTATAAATCTAGGACTCTCGACAGGTCTTCAAAGTTGGCTGCAATAATTCCCAACTAAAAGGTTACATCACAAACACTCCTTTTCTTCCGTTAAAACAAGAGCTGAAAGCATGTCAATTAAAAGTGATTTACATTACTTAGTATTTCTAGAGTTCTAGAACAGGATGTTAATTCTCCAGGAGAAACCCTAAGAATGGGGAGAGAGAGAGAGAGAGAGATTGCTTAAAGCATCTGATAATTCAATATGTTAGAATATAAACATGATCTGGACTTCTCTCATTTAACTGTAAGCTCTTATTGAAAGTTGCTTCTCAGAGCAGAAAAGCTGCTTTAAACTCTTCACCTAGCTGGCTCATTCGAGCCAAGTTAGGTAAAATAAGCAAAACACCTGCACTTCAAAGAACACATTATTTGAAGTAGCAGGATCTCATAGCTATAAATCTAGGACTCTCGACAGGTCTTCAAAGTTGGCTGCAATAATTCCCAACTAAAAGGTTACATCACAAACACTCCTTTTCTTCCGTTAAAACAAGAGCTGAAAGCATGTCAATTAAAAGTGATTTACATTACTTAGTATTTCTAGAGTTCTAGAACAGGATGTTAATTCTCCAGGAGAAACCCTAAGAATGGGGAGAGAGAGAGAGAGAGAGATTGCTTAAAGCATCTGATAATTCAATATGTTAGAATATAAACATGATCTGGACTTCTCTCATTTAACTGTAAGCTCTTATTGAAAGTTGCTTCTCAGAGCAGAAAAGCTGCTTTAAACTCTTCACCTAGCTGGCTCATTCGAGCCAAGTTAGGTAAAATAAGCAAAACACCTGCACTTCAAAGAACACATTATTTGAAGTAGCAGGATCTCATAGCTATAAATCTAGGACTCTCGACAGGTCTTCAAAGTTGGCTGCAATAATTCCCAACTAAAAGGTTACATCACAAACACTCCTTTTCTTCCGTTAAAACAAGAGCTGAAAGCATGTCAATTAAAAGTGATTTACATTACTTAGTATTTCTAGAGTTCTAGAACAGGATGTTAATTCTCCAGGAGAAACCCTAAGAATGGGGAGAGAGAGAGAGAGAGAGATTGCTTAAAGCATCTGATAATTCAATATGTTAGAATATAAACATGATCTGGACTTCTCTCATTTAACTGTAAGCTCTTATTGAAAGTTGCTTCTCAGAGCAGAAAAGCTGCTTTAAACTCTTCACCTAGCTGGCTCATTCGAGCCAAGTTAGGTAAAATAAGCAAAACACCTGCACTTCAAAGAACACATTATTTGAAGTAGCAGGATCTCATAGCTATAAATCTAGGACTCTCGACAGGTCTTCAAAGTTGGCTGCAATAATTCCCAACTAAAAGGTTACATCACAAACACTCCTTTTCTTCCGTTAAAACAAGAGCTGAAAGCATGTCAATTAAAAGTGATTTACATTACTTAGTATTTCTAGAGTTCTAGAACAGGATGTTAATTCTCCAGGAGAAACCCTAAGAATGGGGAGAGAGAGAGAGAGAGAGATTGCTTAAAGCATCTGATAATTCAATATGTTAGAATATAAACATGATCTGGACTTCTCTCATTTAACTGTAAGCTCTTATTGAAAGTTGCTTCTCAGAGCAGAAAAGCTGCTTTAAACTCTTCACCTAGCTGGCTCATTCGAGCCAAGTTAGGTAAAATAAGCAAAACACCTGCACTTCAAAGAACACATTATTTGAAGTAGCAGGATCTCATAGCTATAAATCTAGGACTCTCGACAGGTCTTCAAAGTTGGCTGCAATAATTCCCAACTAAAAGGTTACATCACAAACACTCCTTTTCTTCCGTTAAAACAAGAGCTGAAAGCATGTCAATTAAAAGTGATTTACATTACTTAGTATTTCTAGAGTTCTAGAACAGGATGTTAATTCTCCAGGAGAAACCCTAAGAATGGGGAGAGAGAGAGAGAGAGAGATTGCTTAAAGCATCTGATAATTCAATATGTTAGAATATAAACATGATCTGGACTTCTCTCATTTAACTGTAAGCTCTTATTGAAAGTTGCTTCTCAGAGCAGAAAAGCTGCTTTAAACTCTTCACCTAGCTGGCTCATTCGAGCCAAGTTAGGTAAAATAAGCAAAACACCTGCACTTCAAAGAACACATTATTTGAAGTAGCAGGATCTCATAGCTATAAATCTAGGACTCTCGACAGGTCTTCAAAGTTGGCTGCAATAATTCCCAACTAAAAGGTTACATCACAAACACTCCTTTTCTTCCGTTAAAACAAGAGCTGAAAGCATGTCAATTAAAAGTGATTTACATTACTTAGTATTTCTAGAGTTCTAGAACAGGATGTTAATTCTCCAGGAGAAACCCTAAGAATGGGGAGAGAGAGAGAGAGAGAGATTGCTTAAAGCATCTGATAATTCAATATGTTAGAATATAAACATGATCTGGACTTCTCTCATTTAACTGTAAGCTCTTATTGAAAGTTGCTTCTCAGAGCAGAAAAGCTGCTTTAAACTCTTCACCTAGCTGGCTCATTCGAGCCAAGTTAGGTAAAATAAGCAAAACACCTGCACTTCAAAGAACACATTATTTGAAGTAGCAGGATCTCATAGCTATAAATCTAGGACTCTCGACAGGTCTTCAAAGTTGGCTGCAATAATTCCCAACTAAAAGGTTACATCACAAACACTCCTTTTCTTCCGTTAAAACAAGAGCTGAAAGCATGTCAATTAAAAGTGATTTACATTACTTAGTATTTCTAGAGTTCTAGAACAGGATGTTAATTCTCCAGGAGAAACCCTAAGAATGGGGAGAGAGAGAGAGAGAGAGATTGCTTAAAGCATCTGATAATTCAATATGTTAGAATATAAACATGATCTGGACTTCTCTCATTTAACTGTAAGCTCTTATTGAAAGTTGCTTCTCAGAGCAGAAAAGCTGCTTTAAACTCTTCACCTAGCTGGCTCATTCGAGCCAAGTTAGGTAAAATAAGCAAAACACCTGCACTTCAAAGAACACATTATTTGAAGTAGCAGGATCTCATAGCTATAAATCTAGGACTCTCGACAGGTCTTCAAAGTTGGCTGCAATAATTCCCAACTAAAAGGTTACATCACAAACACTCCTTTTCTTCCGTTAAAACAAGAGCTGAAAGCATGTCAATTAAAAGTGATTTACATTACTTAGTATTTCTAGAGTTCTAGAACAGGATGTTAATTCTCCAGGAGAAACCCTAAGAATGGGGAGAGAGAGAGAGAGAGAGATTGCTTAAAGCATCTGATAATTCAATATGTTAGAATATAAACATGATCTGGACTTCTCTCATTTAACTGTAAGCTCTTATTGAAAGTTGCTTCTCAGAGCAGAAAAGCTGCTTTAAACTCTTCACCTAGCTGGCTCATTCGAGCCAAGTTAGGTAAAATAAGCAAAACACCTGCACTTCAAAGAACACATTATTTGAAGTAGCAGGATCTCATAGCTATAAATCTAGGACTCTCGACAGGTCTTCAAAGTTGGCTGCAATAATTCCCAACTAAAAGGTTACATCACAAACACTCCTTTTCTTCCGTTAAAACAAGAGCTGAAAGCATGTCAATTAAAAGTGATTTACATTACTTAGTATTTCTAGAGTTCTAGAACAGGATGTTAATTCTCCAGGAGAAACCCTAAGAATGGGGAGAGAGAGAGAGAGAGAGATTGCTTAAAGCATCTGATAATTCAATATGTTAGAATATAAACATGATCTGGACTTCTCTCATTTAACTGTAAGCTCTTATTGAAAGTTGCTTCTCAGAGCAGAAAAGCTGCTTTAAACTCTTCACCTAGCTGGCTCATTCGAGCCAAGTTAGGTAAAATAAGCAAAACACCTGCACTTCAAAGAACACATTATTTGAAGTAGCAGGATCTCATAGCTATAAATCTAGGACTCTCGACAGGTCTTCAAAGTTGGCTGCAATAATTCCCAACTAAAAGGTTACATCACAAACACTCCTTTTCTTCCGTTAAAACAAGAGCTGAAAGCATGTCAATTAAAAGTGATTTACATTACTTAGTATTTCTAGAGTTCTAGAACAGGATGTTAATTCTCCAGGAGAAACCCTAAGAATGGGGAGAGAGAGAGAGAGAGAGATTGCTTAAAGCATCTGATAATTCAATATGTTAGAATATAAACATGATCTGGACTTCTCTCATTTAACTGTAAGCTCTTATTGAAAGTTGCTTCTCAGAGCAGAAAAGCTGCTTTAAACTCTTCACCTAGCTGGCTCATTCGAGCCAAGTTAGGTAAAATAAGCAAAACACCTGCACTTCAAAGAACACATTATTTGAAGTAGCAGGATCTCATAGCTATAAATCTAGGACTCTCGACAGGTCTTCAAAGTTGGCTGCAATAATTCCCAACTAAAAGGTTACATCACAAACACTCCTTTTCTTCCGTTAAAACAAGAGCTGAAAGCATGTCAATTAAAAGTGATTTACATTACTTAGTATTTCTAGAGTTCTAGAACAGGATGTTAATTCTCCAGGAGAAACCCTAAGAATGGGGAGAGAGAGAGAGAGAGAGATTGCTTAAAGCATCTGATAATTCAATATGTTAGAATATAAACATGATCTGGACTTCTCTCATTTAACTGTAAGCTCTTATTGAAAGTTGCTTCTCAGAGCAGAAAAGCTGCTTTAAACTCTTCACCTAGCTGGCTCATTCGAGCCAAGTTAGGTAAAATAAGCAAAACACCTGCACTTCAAAGAACACATTATTTGAAGTAGCAGGATCTCATAGCTATAAATCTAGGACTCTCGACAGGTCTTCAAAGTTGGCTGCAATAATTCCCAACTAAAAGGTTACATCACAAACACTCCTTTTCTTCCGTTAAAACAAGAGCTGAAAGCATGTCAATTAAAAGTGATTTACATTACTTAGTATTTCTAGAGTTCTAGAACAGGATGTTAATTCTCCAGGAGAAACCCTAAGAATGGGGAGAGAGAGAGAGAGAGAGATTGCTTAAAGCATCTGATAATTCAATATGTTAGAATATAAACATGATCTGGACTTCTCTCATTTAACTGTAAGCTCTTATTGAAAGTTGCTTCTCAGAGCAGAAAAGCTGCTTTAAACTCTTCACCTAGCTGGCTCATTCGAGCCAAGTTAGGTAAAATAAGCAAAACACCTGCACTTCAAAGAACACATTATTTGAAGTAGCAGGATCTCATAGCTATAAATCTAGGACTCTCGACAGGTCTTCAAAGTTGGCTGCAATAATTCCCAACTAAAAGGTTACATCACAAACACTCCTTTTCTTCCGTTAAAACAAGAGCTGAAAGCATGTCAATTAAAAGTGATTTACATTACTTAGGCCCTGTCCACATGAGAGGTTTTGGGCCGGGAGAGGGAAGGATTGGGGCCGCAGCAAATGGGCACAATCCCACAGCAATATCTGGGAATCTTGCTGCGCCCGTTCCCAGTCCGTTCCCAATCCGCCCCCCCCCCCCCCCCGGCCAAACCCCACATCACTGCCGGCCGTGGGATTGTCGGCGCGTCTTTTCGCCGGCGCATCCCCGGCTCCCGGTCATACTGCGCATGCTCGAGCATGCGCAGTTCGGCAGCCTCCCCCTTCCAATCATCTCTTCCTCCCCGGCATCTGATCGTGCCGGGGAGCAATGGCGCCGCGGCTCAGGGGATCATGGGATCCCGCCACAGCGTCTCTTTTTTGGTGCGGCTTTTAAAAGCCGCACTTTGGCCAGTGTTTTCCCTGCCGTGTGGCAGGGACCTTAGTATTTCTAGAGTTCTTGAACAGGATATTAATTCTCCAGGGGAAAACCCAAAGAATTTTATCCCATAGGTTTAAAACAACAATAATCAATTAAAAAATCATTTGAGCGCTGGCGCCTCCTACACATCCATTTGCTCCAAGGGAACTGATCTCTGTAGTCTAGAGATAAACTGTAATTCTGGGGGATCCCTAGGTCCCACCTGGAGGCTGGCATCCCTACATGTATATCCCACCTTTGTGGTTCAAGGCTGCTTTTAATAGTTTTTTAAAATTCCAATTAAACCAGATTAAAATAACAAACCCCAAATCTTTCCCTTTTCTTCATTCTTACAAGATAACTGTCACTCAAATCCTTGAAAAAGCCCTAGCAAATAAGCAAGCCTTGCAGCTCCTCATGTAAATCTCTGAGGGCCCCCCGAAACTGCTTGGGCACCCCAAGCTCTTAACCTGCTCTCAAAAAGACAACTTCACTCCTTCTAGGACAAATGGATTAAATCTCTCTAGAATATCAGCTTTCCAACCAGCATTATTGATTCTAAGGGAACTAACAGCTGCTTTGCTCTTCAACTCTGGGGCTTCTTTCTTTACACTACTACTCCCCCCCCCCCGAACATTTCTTAAAAGAACTTGTAACTGGGTGGTTTGCTTCCAAGCTGTAGTTCTGTACCTTCCACCTGGTATGCACTGCCAGGGGTTCAAAAACGTCTGTACATAGAGGGAGGCTCCACCATTAGGGCTATGGAGATGCTCCTCTCCTCAATAAGAAAAAAGGGATGTGAATGTGGAAGTATTTCATTAACAGTCAAATAAGGCAGTGACTATTAGAACAAATGTTTTCCCTTTTGCTGGCACCCTTACAGGACCCCACCAGTGGCAGCTGGCGAATTCTGGATTTGGGAAGAGCTGTAGTGAGTGTGCATGTTGTTATTCGCAAGCGTGGGTTGTACCACTTTCATGCACCTGTGCATTTTCCTGCGCCAGTGCTTATTTTTGGAGACACTCTACTTCCTGAAGCCAACCACCACCACCACCACCATCATATCCCCATTCAGAGATCATACCTACTAAATGGAATCAAATAGAAAACATTTAGAAAGGCTTAGGTCTAGTTTAAATTATACACTTACCACACTGGTAATACAAAGTCTGGAAAGAGTATTTGTCACCTGTGTTGAACACAGCAAAGGATAATATGCATTGTGTGATCTAAGGTACTTTCATAAACCTTTTCCACTATGACGTGTACTCTGTCCTTGGAACTCCAGAGGTTCCATATCCCATAAGGGAAGTTGTAGAAGTTATATATAGTGTTCAGAAGGCTAGATAGTCTCCATTCTTCCAGATGCTTTGGAATCAAAACACAATGGCATGACAGATGCCTGATGTTCAAATGCCACAGATTTAAAAACTATAAAAGCTCACAGCATAAATTTAATACAATATAAGGAAAAAACACTGTGAAAAGGCTCAATATTCCTGTAAATGTCAATACTCTTTGAAATATATCAAATAAATCTTTAATCATAAACCTACTCTGTCATATATTCATTCCTTATTTGTTTCCATATTAAGTATAACTTAATTACACATTTAATCATTCCACATACAAAGATTCTATTAGAAAGAGTCCCAATCAATGCTCCCTCTAAGCTGTGGAGTCCTGTGAGCAAAAATTCTACTCTGTGAGCTACTGGCATTGAAGTTGTGAGCAGGTGATATGGCTACTGCATAAATTAGTTTGCTCTGGAGCCATCCTTCCTGAGCTAAGGCAAAAATCTGTAAGCCAGAGGCTAAAAAACTGTGAACTAGCTCACACTAACTCACCTTAGGGGGAACATTGGTCCCAATACATAATTTTTCTGTGCTTATGGATAACAACCAAGACCTTGACTACGCTCACAGAACACAGTCCAAAACAATTTCCTGATTTCTCCCAAACAAGATATTAAAAACGTCTATCTTCTCCTCCAACGAGTCACCGGTAGCTGCCCATTTCAAAATTGAACAGTGCCCGGGGGGGGGGCTTGGCAGGCTCGGTGGGCCCACCTGCTGGGCTCACCTGCAGCGGCTTCCTCCTCCACCACATGGAGCTCCTGCTATTCCCCCCCCCTCGTGAGTATCGTAGGTCCCCACACACACACATATAAGTGATTTTTAAAACTTTTAAAAGAAAGCCCAAATACAGTGCAAAGTTAGTGAAGTTTTCAATTATTGCTTGAATGTTAAGTGTTCAATTTGTGTCTATTGTGTGTCCAACAGTTAAGGCTGTAAATCCACTTGGATAAACCACTACTTTAAAAAAAAATGCCTTACTTCCCATAGTGGATTATTCAGTCCACTACTCAGGCATTTGCATGGGAGTTTACCTATGACTTTAAAAAAATCGGCATCAGGATATTATACCTTGACTCCTTTTCACTTCCCTGGCATTGGGAGTTGGAATCAAAAAGATGTGATTAAGCCATGCATACACTTTGTTTATACCTCACCTTTCTCCCCATTGGGGACACAAAGTGGCTTACGACATCATTCTCCCTGCCTCTGCTTTATCCTCCCAATAACCACCCTGTGTGGTAGGTTAGTCTGAGAGAGAGTAAGTGGACCAAGATCATCCAGCAAGCTTCCATGGCAGAGTCGGGATTCAAACGTGGGTATCCCAGAACCTAATCCTAATCCCGCACTCTAATCACTGCACCACATGTTCTTATTGGTATAATGAGATGCACCAGGCACATAAAAAGACATCCAGAAGGCACTCCAAGTGCAGACACGGAGGTACTGCATTCCTGCACAAAATGGAAGGTGCAGAACCTTAAGAACTAAAGGCTGCAAAGGAACAGCTGCCTCTTTTGCTATGAATGGAGGTGCACCAACCAGGTTACAAATTACTCTGTACATAACTGAATAATCTTGTATGTATTAGCAAATGCTGGACTGATTATGTATTTTAAATTCTAATTAGGAACATGATTCCTAATTAATTCCATGTTCTATCAAACAGGAGCGAGGTGGAGCCTCTTCCACCTTGGAAAATCAGGGGAAGCTTAGGGAGGAGAATCAGCTGCCTTGTGTTTTTCCTGCAGATTTCTTTTGTTTATAGAAGAAGGATGCACAGTCTAGGTAGAATTAGGAACCATGGTGGCTCACTAAATACTTTAAGCACTGAGGTGTCATACTCTTCTTCATATAGCACTCTTCTTCATATAACACGACGACTAATCTTCTATGTACTCTGCTTCAATAAGTACGGCATTTTCCTGTCATGAACTACCCTTATGTACTCCAGCAAAAAAGGTGCCACGTGCATCTTGACCTTTGTAATTGTTTTACTTTTTTTTATTCTGTAGACTGCAAGCAAAGCAGTTTCATGTGGGTTTTTAAGAACTTACTGTAGGGTTAATTTAGACATAATTTGCAATCTGATTTTAAAATATGATGAGGTCCCCTAAATGTGGAGAGCTTTTACAACCAGGAATTGCTTTGGATGCAAAATGTTCTGATTTGGAATGAACACTAGAGGGCCACTCTGTAAAAGGCAAAATACTGTAGGAAGGAATAGAACGAAGGCTTTTAGGGATGGATTGGAGCTCTTGGTTATATCATTGCACTGTGAAATATCCCATGTCAGCTCAAACTCATAAAGTCCACTTGATAAAAGTATAGAAACACACCTCTGTGCCCTTATTTGTTTGGCCCTCCAGGGCAACTGGTTGGCCACCATATGAAACAGGATGTTGGCTTAGTTGGGCCATTGGTCTGATCCAGCTATGGTGCCAAGTGCTTCAGGCCACCATAAACATGACAGTTCAACTGGCCTACCATTAGCCATTTTAAATTGTCTCATCCTCATTCCCACAGTTCATTGTTGTACTGTCAAATATATGTGTGCCACAGAACAGCACAGAAGGTGATCACTGGGTGAATTTAATGTATTCAAGGACTGAGGTACTTCTGTCAGACATGGAAACAAGGACACATGTAGAGAGTTACATGGTTGTTATATGGTTTAAATACCCTAAAGGTCCAGATTTTGTGGCAATCTCTTCAATATTAATCCCTTTCCTACAACTAAAGACGGAAGCAAATGGTTAATTTATTGGATTGTAACAATGGTAAAAATGCCATTAGGTGCTGGCATGAACATTTGCAAATTCAGTGAGCCTGGAAACAGAAATGTTCTTCAAGTCTGATAAACAGATCATTACAATGATTTAATTTTAGTATAGAAGTTTGTTCAGTTGTTAAAGATATAATTTCCTCTATCATTAATAGACTAGTGTTAACCTTAGGAAAGTTTCTGTCTATTCTTTAAAGATAGAATCTATCCCAAATTTTGTAACTCTGTGATATTCAAGTTTTATTGTTTGTACTTATATTTGAAATATGTAATACATTTAGTAATATATCTAATTTTACTTGTTGTACATAACAATTCATAAATTGTTACCAATTTGATGAATCTGTATTTCCCCCTGCCCCTTTTTTCCTTCTGTATCCCACCCTTTTAAGAGAAAATAATAATAATTCATTTTTTAAAAAGGTTGATAAAGTACTGTCAGATTCCTGTATTCTAAAACACAAACTCCTTTTATTTCCTGCATCTCCAGTTTGTATCAACCTCAAATAAGATTTTTTGTTTAGTATTTGTTTAGAGGTGTTTTTATAATCAATTTTGAACTGTAGGATGAAAGGAGGCAGAGTTTTCCTTCTTTTCTTTCTCTGCTAAAAGGTTAGGACACAAAGTCACCCAGTAAAACTGATATTCAGGACAGACAAAAGAAAGCACTTCACACAATGCATTATTAACTTATGGAATAAACAAGGCAAGGTGATGCCCCCTGGTTTAGATGGCATTAACAAGATTGGACAAATTCATAGAAGGTAGATTTATCATTGACTGTACACCATGGTATCTTCCTGGAACTTCTACATTCAGATGAATATCAATTGCTGGTGGAGGACACACAATAAGGGAGGACTATAGGACTATAGGATGCCTACCTTGCTTGTGGGCTCCCACACGCATCTGGATAACCACTGCTGGAAGCAGGAAGCTTGACCAGATGAATCTTTGGCAGGGCTATTTTTGGGCAGGGACGCACAGGAACGGAGTTCCGGCTGGCTCCCAAGTTGGCCATGCCCAGCAGGAACTCATTAGCATAATAGGCCACACCCAACAGCAGAAACTCATTAGGATTGGCTACATTAGGTGTGTGTGGCCTAACATGCAAAGGAGTTCCTGCTACAAAAAAAGGCCCTGGGTTTTGACAACAAACAAGGTAAACAGAGTAACAAGCAAAAAGTGGGTGTGGCTGGATAACCACACTTCTGGTAACATGTGGGTGCAGCCTAATGTGCTAATGAGCTGTGCTGTCAGGGGTGTGGCCCAATATGCTAATGAGTGCCTGCTGTTGGGTGTGGCCTATTATGCTAATGAGTTCCTGCTGGGTTTTTTCTACAAAAAGAGCCCTGATCTTTGGTATGATCCAGTAAGAAATACCCATCATATCATGTAAATCATGGCATAATGAAAAACCTACTGGTTGGTTTGGGAAAACCAGTTTGGGAAAGGCAATTTGGAGCAAAATAGTTGCCACCTCCAGACTACAGAGATGCCAGAATTACAACTCCAGACTACAGAGATCAGTTCCCTTGGAGAAAATGGCGGCTTTGGAAGGTGGATTCTGTGGCATTATACCCCACTGAGGTCAGTTCTGTCCCCAAACCCCACCTTCCCCAGGTTCTGCCCTCAAATCTCCAGGAATTTCCTGACCTGGAGTTGGCAACACTACAGCAGAAAAGCATCAACCTCACTATTCCCAATCCTCCACTCTGATGGATAAAATATCAGTATGGCTTTGTATGTAAATCTTCTGTCTTTGTTGGTGGTCTGCTAACTCACTATGGAATGTGAATTTATTTTCCTCCATGATGTCTTCAAAGCATTTATTTCAGGAAAGGGGTGGGGAGGAAAGGTGCACAGAAACAAACTCAGTTCTGTAACATAAAGTAGATACTCAGGCTATCACAGAAACAGTACTTAATTTGGGCCTGAAAGTCACTGGACATAGGATGGATCATGTTGAGAGGCTTCTGCTATTACTCCTGAGGGAAATCTGATCCAGTAGAGATTTTATTGTTTCTCCTGCCTCAAAAGCCAACTAAAAGCCCTTTACAGCCACCATCAGCAGCCCCTTCCAGTTCCACTTCTTGCACTGGGCTCTACCAGGAGGTGAAAGACTCTGCAAATGAAATAGTCCTCCTACTTTAATAGTAATCACTTGTTAATTTAAAAAATGATATGACACCATTCTGCCGTAATGAGGTCATCATGGCAGCTTAACAATATGTTAAAATATTAAATAATGTAAAAATATTTTAAACAGTGATGAAAACAGCGGATATAAAACAGCAAATAAAGACAAAGAATGACAATACAAAAAGGGAGCGGTGGCGCAGGCAGTAAGTGCAGCTTGCATTAACATCTGGCCAAACAGCTTCGGCTGTTCGAGCCCCACCGCGGCCGGTGTGAGCTCCCGGCCTACGTCCCAGCTCCCGCCCACCCAGCGGCTCGAAAGCCCGTTAAAGGGCGACTAGATAAATGGGTACCTGCTAATAGAGCAGGAGGGCACCCGTCCCTTGTGTAGCGGCGGCGAAACGGTGAATGGCGGCGGAAAGAATATGGCGGCGGCTGGCGAGGCGAAAGGCGAACGAAGGAGGCCGGACCAACAAGCACGGAGGCGGAGCGACGCAGGCCGGAGCCTACTTGGACGGAGGCCGCGAGCATGTGCGGAAGTGCGAGTGGTCCAGGCCCGGAAATGAATTCGCAACAGCCGGACGCAGGAGCCCCTCTGTCAGTCAGCTAAATCCCAATATTCCAAAATAGATAGAAAAAGAGGGAGACATAGCAAAATAAATAAATAAATAAATAAAACAAAATAGCTCCCTCTTTGAAAAAGCAGGAAAGGCCAGGAGAATATCCCTCAGGATAGAGTTCTATAGGTGGCATGCAAATTGTGATGGATGGATGGATAGGAGAAGATTCCTCCCTCCAGGGCTATTTTTGGGCAGGAACGCACAGGAACGGAGTTCCGGCTGGCTTCAGAGTTGGCCATGCCCACTACAGCCAAAAGGCCTGCGTGCATAGCTACAGAGGGAAGGCCTGGAGAGCAAAAAAACCCCCAGCAACTCCGAGGCGAGCGGGCCGGGGGCGGGCCTGGAAGGATTGGGGAGGCTTTTAATTGCCTCCCTGTGCCTTCCCTGGCGTTTCCAAGGGGCAGCTTCCCCGGGCAAGCCAAGGGAAGACAGTTTAAACTGCCTCCCCTCCCCTCCAAGGGCCGGCTTGTCCAGGCAAGCCAAGGGAAGGCATGGGGTGTGGCCTAATATGCTAATGAACTGTGCTATCAGGGGTGTGGCCTATTATGCACAATCAATGGACAAACTGATGAGTTGGGGTTTGGAAGGAGAAGGAATCGGAGGTATCCTGGACTAGACAGGGTGTGGCCTATTATACTAATGAGTTCCTGCTGGGCTTTTTCTACAAAAAAAGCCCTGCCTCCCTCTTTTCTACCCATTCAGTGTGGACCAATCAGATTTAAAAAGACTAAATGGAATGTTAAAACGGGGGGGGGAACCCTGAGAAGTTTTAAGAGTCCACAATCAATGGACAAACTGATGAGTTGGGGTTTGGAAGGAGAAGGAATCGGAGGTATCCTGGACTAGACAGGGAGTCCAGTAGGGATTATAGAGTTTGATTTTTGACAGGCAGGATTTGGATGCCTTCCTTGATAAAAACAGTTAATTGTTAAAGATGTCTAGTGACTGTCTTGGAAGTTTGAGACTCTGAAAGAACCAGCATTGTAACCATTCAGTATAACATACCTCTCAGCTCTGGCAACCATATCAGCCATCAGATTAGAGTGGGAAGGCACTGCAGGTCACACTTACAAACTAAATAAACATACGTGTTTGGTTATGTGTGACCCCTGTGTTATCCTCAACCTGTACAACCCACTACACACTCTACAGAGAAAAGGGGTCTTGATTGGTTGCTGATGTGGGTCACAGCTCTCCAGCTTGACAGACTTATTATCAGCAAGGCAGAATAAAATAACAAGAGAAAGGTCTGGAACAGGAGTTGTGATACCAATAGACACCAACCTTGTGTACACCCAAAGAAGAGATTCTGGTGATGATCTCAATTGATCTGCCAGCTCACCAAAGAAAGTTATAACAAAAAGAATGAACTTGGGTATTAGCCTGTTTTGAAGGTTAACTCTTCTTAATGAATAGGGCTTTGGACACCACAAATCCATTTACATGTTTCATTTTCCATTTACTAGATGGTAAAATCAATGTATAACAACAAAGGAAGATAGTACACAACAGACACAGGTCAAGAAGGAATACATCCATCCAATAAAGACTTTCCTAGCTAGATTTGTTGCTATAATTACTGCAAGCCCACTTAGTTGTCTCCAGGGCTCTTTTTGTAGAAAAAGCCCAGCAGGAACTCATTAGCATAACAGGCCACACCCAACAGCAGGAACTCATTAGCATATTGGGCCACACCCCTGACAGCACAGCTCATTAGCACATTAGGCCACACCCCCATGTTACCAGAAGTGTGGTTATCCAGCCACACCCACCTTTTGCTTGTTATTCTGTTTACCTTGTTTGTTGTCAAAACCCAGGGCCTTTTTTTGTAGCAGGAACTCCTTTGCATGTTAGGCCACACACCCCTAATGTAGCCAATCCTAATGAGTGTCTGCTGTTGGGTGTGGCCTATTATGCTAATGAGTTCCTGCTGGGTGTGGCCAACTTGGGAGCCAGCCGGAACTCCGTTCCTGTGCGTTCCTGTCCAAAAATAGCCCTGGTTGTCTCTTTGTTCATCTTTTTAAAAAGTGTGTTTGTCTTCCAGTGGAGTAAAACATTTGGGTTGATGGCCACAGCAAGCTGCAAAGTGGTCTGAAACTATTGGTAATGCTTTAATTGCTCTTTTTTCACCTAGAAGTGTCTGTTTTTCTCATCACAGAGGCAATCTGGGCACATACATGACTCACCCTCAGTACCTGTGCCAAACCTCCAATGCAACTGTAGTCCAAACAGTAGGCCTGCGGCTCAGGAGGTGACAGCAGACCCACAAGAAATGCCTTTATTGCTACTCAGGAAAGTCAAGAACCAGAGGGCTGTCTCGCAGAAATATTGCTTCACATTAATAAATACACAGACATACAGAAATCTAGACTGGATTCCAAGTGCTTCTCAATAATTAGGAGGTCTCTGAGGAAAGAGAGTAGCTCCATCTTGCCACTGCCATATTCTATGTTATTTGCCCTATAAGTCTCAATGCCACTCTCTAGTTAGGTTTCAGAAGTCAGTGGCCAAGAGGCACAAGTACTTCACATCACTTTCTACCTTCATATATCTCCACAAATGAGCTGTTCGCCTTTGTTGTGGCTGTTTAGAGAACATTTTCTGTGACCAAGAAAAGATGTGACATGTTATGTACATATGGCACAGCTCTCTGGCCTTTGAGGAAGGCTGTACACCTCTCTCTGCTTTCACAAACACTTGGGATTGTTCATGAGTTTGGCAGATGGTCAACATGTGGAATCTCCAAGTAAGCCATGGAATCCCATAGCTATCAGAATGCTCTTTCATTCCATGTGAAAAGGAATATCAGTTCTGACACCAATAAGTATCCAGGCATTATATAAGAAGAATTTATGTGATTCGTTTGTTACATTTGAAGTGCATACGGCTGTGTTTTGCTTTGACAGTGTGACTCATTGTGGGTGTTTGGAGGAGGAGAGAATTGGAAGGGTATATTGTGCAAAAACAGTCTATTCATGGACACTTATTTCTTTGGAATGCATCCTTATGAATCATTTTTCCAAACCTCGCACAAATTCCCAAGCGGGCTGAGTGCATTAGGATATGAGAGTCATACTAGGACATTGTTTACTTTTGCTAGCCCTTTCTTCATATGAAACGGTCAGGACCATGTGAGATTGCAGAAACACACATGCATGCTACCAAGATGGTAATGAAATCTGGAAGGCATAACAGCTTGTACTCAGTGCTATTCGCTAGTCATTACTATACTGATGGTAGGCTATAATTCTCATCCACCCACAGCAGGCCTGAGTACCTCATGCCTTCCAAAGGACCATCTGACTATTTGGAAAGGATGACATATATGGAAAAGTAGTTAGTAGTATAAAAAGAATTAGCCACACTTATTAAAAACACAGGAATTACCTCTGGGTTGAATCCTTTGCAGAGCATCTGGGAAATTCTAAAGCAAGTCCTGAATGGCTGTATACTTTTAAAGGTAACTACTACTGAAATTCTAACCTCATTATTCAGATATGTTGTACTTGCAGCTCTGCAGGGAGGAACCTCAGCAGCTGTACTCCAAAGTAGTAGCTGCTTCTGTGCATTCCTGGGCACAAGCATTGTAGGAAGAGTTACAAGTTTGTATGGGTCCAGACAAGTTATGCGTGGGCCCTGGTCTAAATCGAGAAATAACTGAATCAGAGTCCTATGTTTTAGATTCTCTCCTCCACCAGTGGGAGTATCTAATTGCTGATTGTTCTTTCTGTGACAGTCTACAGCTGCAGAGCCTATGACAAGCTGCCGTTAGACAAGCCTGTTGCACTTCAGCACGCTGATATTTCTCTTTTTAGCTACCATCTTGAAAACCTGCCTAATAATCAATCCTGGGATGGAAGCATGGTATAATTTAACACAATTCAATTATAAATGTATGATACAACAATACTGAAGGCCCATTTTGATCACTTATAAATACGTGGAGTAGGTATTCTGTTATCTTCTTCATGTTATGCTATTGCCTTTGCAGTTTAAGAAACGTACAGAACAGATCCTGACAGTTTCCTTATTCTGCACTGCAACATACCAGAATGAGGAGAGAAGGCCAGTCATCTGATTTCCTGCATGGAATGCCCAAAGCAGCAAAGACCCTACTAATTACTACCTGTTTATGGCTCTGTAATGCGATATTGCCACAGGCCTGTACCTACATTGGGGTATTTTGGGGGCTGATCCCCTGACTTCCTAAGAAGAACTTCCATCTAGCCAAGGCCCACTGCCGCTGTCCCTTCCCCAAGTGCGGCTTGTGAAGTTTTTCTAGTAGTTGGGGGTAGGTGTTCAACATCGCACTGTCTTGTGAAAGGAAGCCTTTTGTCCCCTCTGCCTGCGAGGCTAGGATGAGGAGCCCTCTAGCCCCAAGCAATGCTGAATGCTACTTTTCCCTTTCCACATAAGCTGACCCGCCGCCACCCCTACCCCAAGCGCAGCTTGCTTCCCCACCATCGCCACCCCTTCTCGAGTGTCGCCGCCACTGCAGGAAGCAGCATGAGGCAGTCAGGCGAATGGGCCAGTAGGCAAGGTGGAGCTGGTGGGTTTTGACAGCGCAGGAACTTTCCGCGGGACCGAGGCAGTTGCGGTGTGATTTGGGCCAGGGCGTCTCTTCTTCCTCCTTTTCTGCCTCCTCCTGTGTTTGGGTGCCCAGCCAGAGCACTACAGGAGGCCAGCTCCACGGTGCTTGGCTTCCAGGGCATGTCAGCGATCACTCACCCGCCGGCTTGCCCTGTTGCTGCTGGAGCCCCTCGCCCTGCCATGGGAGACCTCCATGGATGAGTGACTGCCTGCTCCAACTGCTCCTGCCTGCTCCAACTGGCGAGCGTGAGTTTTTAAATTTTTTATTTAAAATATGTTTTTATTTTTGTGATGTTAGTGCCCCCTGACTTATTTGAAAGCTCCCCAAATTACAAAATCCTGGCTATGGGCCTGTATTGCCATCACTTTTTTTACTGTACAGGTAAATGATCAACTACTATATTCTTCCCACCAGTAGCACAAGAGGAGTACAATATCTACCCATTTGTCATTACTCAAGCATAGTTGCTAAATCCAGACCAGAACCTGGGAGGCTTCTTGCATCTCTGAGAGTTCCAAAGAATAGAAAATTCCTTCAGGCATAACTCTGCAGTACCTATATTTCACCAAGCTAAAAGGGGATGCATCATTTGGTCCTAATGTACTTACACAGAAGGGACTGGATCTAGATGAGATTGCACTCTCCTTGAAGGAACAGGTCTGTAATCTGGGGGTGATCTTGGACCCAGGCTACTACGCGATAAGCATTGGGCAGCTGTGACCCCGAGTGCCTCTTACCACCTTTCACTGGTTAGCAAGCTATGGCCTTTCCTGGACAGAAAGAAAAATCTGGCCACTGTGATGCATGCCCTGGTTACATCTAGATTAGATTAGTGCAATGTGCTCTGCATGGGACTGCCCTTGAGAAGAGCTCAGAAATGTCAGTTGTACAGCTAGAATGTTGACTAGAGTGGGTCACAGGGATCATATCACTCCAGTCTTGGCCCATTTACATTGGCTCCCAATTTGTTTCCAGGCACAATTCAAGGTGCTGTTGGTAACCTTTAAAGCCTTATATGGTTTGAGACCAACATACCCGAAGGACCACCTGCTCCTTTATGAACCCACCCAACCACTATGGTCATCTTTGGAGTTCCTGCTTCAGGTGCCCCCGCCTTCTGAGATTAGGTGGGTGGCAACCTGGGATAGGGTCTTCTCAATCATGGCACCAAAGCTCTGGAACTCTCTCCCCAGGGAGATTCTTCTGTCCTCTGTGCCATCTTCTGCCATGGGTAAAGACTTTTTTTTTCCATTTGACATTTCCTAAGTGATAGGGATAGGGCTGTGGTGGCTCAGAGGTTAAGACAGTGAGCTGCAGACTGGAAGGTCTGTAGTTTGGCAGTTCGAGACCCTAGTGCTGTGGGATGTAGTGAGCTCCCGTCTCTGGCCCCAGCTCCCGCCAACCTAGTAATTCGAAAGCAAGAAATTGCAAGTAGATAAATAGGTACCACTTCGGTGGGAAGGTAACAGTGTTCCATGTGCCTCGCCAATTAGTCATGTCGGCCACAAGACCACAGAAATGTCTTTGGACTGTGCTGACCCTTCAGCTTGGAAACGGAAATGAGCACCGCCCCCTAGAGTCAGATACAACTAGCTTTTGAGCAAGGGAAACCTTACAGTGATAGGGATGGGCACAAACAGGGGAAATGTGGTTTGTTTCAGTTCATGGTGTGCCCGATTCATGAGCCATGAACCATCACAAACTTTTAGGTTCATGATGTGTTAGAAAACAAACCCCAAGAGCTAAAGACATCAAACTCACATAAAATCTCCAGCTGGCTCTCCTCTACCAGCCTTCCAATTTTGTTGAGGATTGGATTTATGGGGTTGAAGTTATGGCCACCTCAAAGAAGGTGCCCCTAGGAAAGTGCTATCTGGGAAATGATAGATGCAGGTTCAGGAGTATATAGAGTGGACCCTGTGCAAATTAGAGACATCAAACTCAAACGGAACTTCCCCCTGATGCTCCTCTACATACCTTCCAAGTTATGTGCAGATTGGATTTAGGGGGTCTGAGTTATGCCCCCCCCCCAAGAAGATGCCTCCAGGAAAATGCTTTTGGGGAAAATGTCAGGTGCAGGTTCAAAAGTGTGTAGAATCATTGGATCCCCTGCAAGCTATACACACCAAAGGCACATGGAACCTCACCCTGCTGCCCACTCTTCTGCAATCTCTCCAAGTTGGGGGAGGATTGCTTTCAAGTCTGGAAATGTATCCATTCATGAACCACAACGAACTGCTTGAAAGATTGTGAAAGTTCATGCCGGTTGACCTGCCATGAACTTCAGTTGCAAACCACAAAACAGCAAAAATTAATCACAAACTTTAGTTTGTACCCATCCCTACCCAGAGATCCCTCTTTCTCCTTCCTTCCTTCCTTCCTTCCTTCCTTCCTTCCTTCCTTCCTTCCTTCCTTCCTTCCTTTGTCTTTCTTTCTTTGTAATGTTGACTAGTAGCTATGCTCATGTACTAGGAAAAAGCATTCAGTCTCTTTTTCTCTCACCAACTTTGGTTGAAAATGGTGCTGAAGGTGATAGGAAGGTGAAAAAGCACTGCACTCATGTTTCTTTTCCCTTCACATCTCAGTTTATCTATGTTCCTAGCATAAATAGGTTTTATTATAGTTAACATAGTTTTCCCTGAAGAATCCTAGGAACTGTTGATTGCTTGGGTACTGAGAAACTCCCAAAAAGATCCCAAAGTTCCAAGGCAGAAAGCACATATAGGGATGCTCAAATACCTGCTTGCTCACGTCACTGATGGAGCAGAGGTCTATCAGTGGCTATTAGCCACAAGGTATAGATAGGGACTCTGGGGCAAGTGATGCTCTGTCATCTTGGTGCTTGGGGGGGTCAACAGTGGGATGGCTTCTAATGTCCTGGCCCCACTGGTGGACCTCCTGATGGCACTGGTATTTCTGGCCACTGTGGGATACAGAGTGTTGGACTGGATGGGCCTTTGGCCTGATCCAACATTGGCATCTCTTATGTTCTTATGTTCACTTGCTGCCCAATGTCAGATCCCACAGCCAACAACGTAGTACACGCTTTCAGGAAAGGTAATACTTTTATTGAAGAGCTATAGATGCGTTAACATAGTCACTGTTAAGAATGGCAGTTCCCCCTTGGACATAATAAGTTATAGGGTATTCGTATACACACACACACCACTGCGCTGCCCAATTAGGCACCCTCCTGCGCACAGGATAAAGCTAGCAAATGGTTTCTAGCTGAAGCTGGGGACTCGCCTTCTCCCACGGCTCCCTGGAAAAAAGCAGACAACACAACTCCCACCTGCACATCGTTACAGATAAGCATTTCAGCGCGAAGCACAGAAAGGAATGCAATAGCAATTACACTGACTCTGCCTGACCATCCCAACCCCCATGGCAGCATAGCTGACACCCGCCTATTGTGAGTACAGAGCCAATAACTTAACAGACTATTTGACTGCTTAGTGGAAGTGGACCCTGCTAGATCTGAAAAATGGTCTAATAGTGTCGGGCCCCTCAATAGCTCTCCCCCCTACATTCCTCTTCCCTTCTTCACAGACCTGTTTCATTGCAAGTCAACAGCAGTCTCTCCTCTCTGTCTCCCCCTCCCTTTCAGTCTTGCTGCACTGCTACTACTCTCCAGCAGCTATCCCTCTCCCCCCAAAGAGATAACAGGCTGGTGTTAACTGTGGCTTTGGCCTTGGACAGTCACAGCAGTCCAGCACAGTGTGCTCATCTACTAAACATGCCTGCTTCAATGTTAACGGTATCCCTAAGCACATGAAGCTTGTAAGGCTGCAGAGAGTTAACCTTGAGCAAAAGCAAAACATACTTTTGGCACCCTCCTCTTGCACCTACCTTCCAGTTAATGTCAGGAGATAACACAACATATTTAACTACATGGAATATCAATATATCAATATAGTTTACCATACAGCATTTAACAAAAGTTCTCATCATAGAGATCAAATTGGGAACCACATTGAGGAGCAGGGTTGCCAGTTCAGGGTTGGGAAGTACCTGGAGATTTTTTTTGGGGGGGGGGGAGTTCAAGAAGGGCAGGGTTTGGGTAGGGGAGGGACTTTGATGTCATAGAGTCCGCCTTCCAAAGCAGCCATTTTCTCCAGGGGGATTGATCTTTGTTGCCTGGAGATCAGATGTAATTCCAGGAGGAGTACTAAACAAACACTGCAAGTGGGAGCCAAGATGGCATCGAGGTAACAACACTCGATGTTTATTCTTTTCATCTTATTTGTATTTGTTTAATTATATTAGAATTACAAGCAGAGGCTTGCAGCAGCTTTTTACTAAGGTTCTTACTAAGGAGCTTGTTAGGGTTGCCAAGTCAAAATTTCTCTGGAGCGGAAAACTCCCAGCTCAGAAGTGACGTGACAATGTGGGGCATGCTGGGGGCGGGGCCACGACCATCCAAGGGGAAAACATAGAGTTTTCTCTCGGATGACCATGGCCCTGCCCCCAGCGTGCCCTGCGTCATCATGTCACTTCCGGGGGACGTGAACGTCGGGGTGGGGTTCCCCCCGGGGCCCGATCCGCCAGCGGCGGGGAACAGGCCTCTGGGGCGGGGGTTTCCCCGCCCCCCGGGGGGACTTGGCAAGCCTAGAGCTTGTTGAGATAAGCTTGGAATGCTGAACTACAAAGCTGCTATCACTGTTAGCTGCTTTAACAGCTATCACTGTTAGCTGCTATAGAGCTGCTTTTATTGTTAGCTATAGAAAATTTGAAGTCTCATCTTTTTTTGCTCTTTTTTTGGAGACTGTGAAATTACTATGTGGGGGAAGAGAGATTGGACTGGAATTCCAGGGGATCTCCAGCCACCACCCGAGGTTGCAGATATGTAAGGGAACACAGTGAATACACTAGCAAATCAAGAAGACACATCATGAAAAATAAAGTGTCAAAATTACAGACTTCTAGCATCTATAAACACTGTTACATTCTTAGAGAACACTGAGCAAGAAACTCTCCAAGGTCTTACAAATATCTTACAACATTATGGCTATTACAAATAAGCTGACAGGTCCATCTTCTATATATATAAAAGAAAGTCCCCTCACAGTAAAATCAACGCCCAAGCCAAACCGCTGGACCTAGAGACACCAAATTTGGGGCGAGCGTTCCTACCATGGTGTAGGTGCTCCCTAAGAAGGGATTTTTAAAAATTCGATCCCTAAGTGGGTCAAAAGGGGGAAAATGTGCTCCCCCATTGATTCCTATGCAGCTGCCAAGCAGCTGCCTCTCTGCACCCCCCACTCTCTGATTGGTCAGCTGCAGAGCTCAGAGTTTGGAGGTTAAAAAATCGAACAGTTACAGGGGACTGCAGAGAGCTAATGACAATTGATGAAATCAGGAGTGGCCAAGAACCACCTGTGAAGTAAAGCAAAGCTGATGGCCCAGCCTCTCTGATGACTTCCAACACACTCCCCCCACCTCCTACAGCTAACAGACAATTGTCTGTCAGATGCAGCAGTGGTTGCAGGATGCTTAAAGCCACGAGGGAGCCTGCCCCAGCAGTAACGCCTTAGTGATCCTGCCAGCTCTGCCTCCACAGTGGCTTCTAATACTCCTCCCCCCTCTCCTGCCTATACTAGACAGGCATCCGCCTGTCAGATGTAGGAGAGGAGGTGGGGTGCTTACAGCCACCAGGGAGGTTTGCTCAGCAGAATTGCCTTAGCATTGCTGCTAGCCCAGCCTCCCTGATGCCTTTAAATACAATCCCCCCCCCCAACACCAGACAGGTGTAGGAGCAAGGCCAGGGTATGAATGTTTATGGGGAGATAGTAAAGGACATTTCTAGGAGCCATTTCGATGCGTGCCTCCCTCATGAACCTGAAGAAATGTCCACCACATCACCACTCCCTCACATCAACTCCCCCTCACACCTCTCACCTCTTACTACCCCCAAGAAAGCTCCTGGCAAACATCAAGCCAAATACACCAACGCTACAAGGAGGAGGCAACTTAGGAATGCGGCAAAGACATTTGCACATAGTACTCCTGCAATGCACTGAGCTGCACAGGCCAAGTACCAGCAAGCAGTGTTCCCTCTAAGCTGAGTTAGTGTGAGCTAGCTCACAAGTTTTTAGCCTCCGGCTCACACATTTTTGTCTTAGTTCAGGAAGGATGGCTCCAGAGCAAACTAATTTATGCAGTAGCCAAATTGCTTGCTCACAACTTTAATGCCAGTAGCTCACAAAGTAGAATTTTTCCTCACAAGTCCCCACAGCTTAGAGGGAACATTGCCAGCAAGATCACCCTGAGATGCTCAGAACAACACACTCTCCATATGAGCAAAACAATCCAGGAACACAAGTAGAGAGGCCATCACTTTCGTGGAAGGTAGCAGGAGCTGATTTAACAGACGACTGCTTCTTAAATAGACAGTTCTATGTTGCCTGCTCCAGAGTGAGCTCATCAAGCAGCCTGGCACCTGAGGGCAGAACCACCAATGTGGTCTAGAGAGAGTTCCTTCAGTAGAGAAAAAAAAGTACGTATGTACTTCATTTCTTACACTACAATCTTCTCTGTTAGAATTCCTACAACAAATGTCACATTTCAAATTTCACATCATCAGTATTATAACTGGATTTACAGAACTTAAATACTGTAGCGAAGCATGGGTAGCAAGCTAGTGTTATATATTGGAATAAGCATAAAGTCTGTTAGAATCAGGATAATAGAACATTATTCAAGAATTAGAGATGGAGTATTGGAAGCCCCTTTAGAATCTCATTTTACTGAAGAAGGGCATTCTGAGATGATAGAATCTGTGTTATATGTAAGTTTAGACCTCATCCTTATAATACGCTAAATGTAGCTAAGGTACTTTTTAGACAAGAAGCATTTTGAATTCACACCTTAAGAACACTTGTACCTTTAAGACTAACCAGAACATGGACCTGTCAGCTTATCTGTAATAGCCATAATGTTGTAAGATACTTGTATGCGGCAACCAGCTATAAAATAATGTACTGTCCCTTTAAAATCATTGGATAATAGTATTTTTGTATTATTTTGTAATTTATGATGATGTAATATTATGTCACTTTAAATCTAATATCGCTGGTAACAGCAGTGGGCAATTTTGTCTCACTAACCTGTTAGTGTTCTTTGAGGGGGTGAACAAACATGTGGACAAGGGGGATCCAATAGATATTATTTACCTTGACTTCCAGAAAGCTTTTGATAAAGTTCCTCATCAAAGGCTCCTAAGTAAGCTCAAAAATCATGGGATAGAAGGACAAGTCCTTTTATGGATCAAAAACTGGCTAGTTCATAGAAAACAGAGAGTGAGTATAAACGGGCAATTTTCTCAGTGGAGGGTGGTAAGCAGTGGGGTACCGCAGGGATCAGTACTTGGTCCACTGTTTTTTAACTTGTTCATTAATGATTTAGAAATGGGAGTAAGCAGTGAAGTGGCTAAATTTGCGGATGATACGAAGTTGTTCAGGGTGGTGAAAACCAGTGAGGATTGTGAGGCACTCCAAAGGGATCTGTCAAGGATGGGCGAGTGGGCGTCAACATGGCAAATGGGGTTCAATGTGGCCAAGTGCAAGGTGATGCACATTGGAGCCAAAAATCCTAAATATAAATACACATTGATGGGGTCTGAACTGGCAGAGACTGAGCAAGAGAGAGATCTTGGAGTTGTAGTGGATAACTCACTGAAAATGTCGAGACAGTGTGTGACTGCAATAAAGAAGGCCAATGCTATGCTGGGGATTATTAGGAAGGGTATTGAAAACAGATCAGCCAATATAATAATGCCCCTATATAAATCAATGGTGAGACCTCATTTGGAATACTGTGTGCAGTTCTGGGCACCACACCTTAAAAAGGATATTATAGCTTTGGAAAAAGTGCAGAAAAGGGCAACTCGAATGATAAAAGGGTTGGAACACTTTCCCTATGAGGAAAGGTTAAAGCGCTTAGGGCTCTTTAGCTTGGAGAAAAGACGACTGAGGGGTGACATGATCGAGGTTTATAAGATTATGCATGGGAAAGAGCAGGTAGAGAAAGAGGTACTTTTCTCCCTTTCTCACAATACAAGAACTCGTGGGCACTCCATGAAACTGCAGAGCGGTCGGGTTAGAACGGATAAAAGGAAGTACTTCTTCACCCAAAGAGTGATTAACACATGGAATTCACTGCTACAGGAAGTGGTGGGTGCTACAAGCATGGACGGCTTCAAAAGGGAATTAGATAAGCATATGGAGCAGAGGTCCATCAGTGGCTATTAGCCACAAGGTATAGCTAGGGGCTCTGGGGCAAGTGATGCTCTGTCTTCTTGGTGCTTGGGGGGGGGTCAACAGTGGGAGGGCTTCTAATGTCCTGGCCCCACTGGTGGACCTCCTGATGGCACTGGTATTTCTGGCCACTGTGTGACACAGAGTGTTGGACTGGATGGGCCTTTGGCCTGATCCAACATTGGCGTCTCTTATGTTCTTATGTTCTTATGTTCTTATTGTAAGCTGTATGTATTTCTACTTGTTGTTGTTCAGTCGCACAGTCGAGTCCGACCCTTCGCGACCCCATGGACCAGATAACGCCAGGCCTTCCGGTCTTCTGCCGTCCTCTGAAGTTTGCTCAACTTCATGTTCGTTGCATCTATGACACTACTACAGAATTGTTAATGCATGCATGAGAACTTCGTTACATTGTTAAACGGAGAAGGCAGTAGCCAGTTTGGAAAAGAGCTAAAAGTGATTGCCACAGTATATAATTGAACAGCAGGCATTGGGTAAATTCTTTTTCATTGCTTTAATATTATTTTAAGGTTTTTACATGCATCAATAGATGACAGCTACATATAATGTTACTAATTTCCAGATCCATAGCAAATGAAGATTTTCCTCGAGTCTCAGGGCTTTGAAGAAGATTGTTTCTTTTACGGGAGCTTATCTGGAACCCTACTGCCACCACTATTGGGGAATCCGTTGGAGTTTTGAAATGGACATTCTACCCCAAGTGCAAATTGCTGATATTAGAGAATCAACTAGTATTTCAATTGGCTTATCCTTGTATTTAGCTATATAAATATTCTTTAGTATTGTTTTTGTTGTCAGTAAACCTTAAGGAGCTTTTTGCTCAGTGTTCTCTAAGAATATAACAGTGTTTATAGATGCTTGATGTATATAATTTTGACACTTTATTTCTCACAGTGTGTTTTCCTGGTTTACCACTTGGAGGTTGGCAACCCTACTGAGGAGAACCCATGACTCATGTCTGACTGTTACATAGGGTGGGGACCTGTGTATTGCATAACATGTTAATCTCTCTACCCCATATCTTCTTTCTCATCCCTAGCACAGCTTGTGAGGACGATTAAGAGTGAAACAAAGACAGGTGAACCATCATGAGGCCTACTATACCCACTCACCACAACAGATTCAGGCACTTAGGAGATTATGGCCCCGGTCACACGGAGCATTTGCCCCGCTGAAGGCACAGGAGTCCCGCGGATTTTCCGGGCACGATCACACCGCAACATCTGGGAAGCGCAGTGCTCCCGCAGCGAACCCGTGGCTTCCTGCCGAAGATGCAGCTTAAAAAACTAGTACTTATGAGGTACTAGTTTCCGGAAACCGCGGGCCAAGGGCGGGCGTCTGATCGCGTTTCTGGTGGAATTATGTGGCATCCAGCACCCGCCGATGTTCGTTGCAAACAAGGGGAGGTTCTTCCAAGTCTCCAAAAGCGCCCAACAGCGCATGCGCATAAAGAACGATCACTACTGTGATCGCGTGGCGCAGCTTCTTTGAGTTTGAGAGAGGGCCACGGGAGGCTGCGATGGGGGTGAGCAGCAGAGGCCAATCTTTTCTCCTCCTCCATTTTGCTCTCTTCCTTTCATGATCTGCCATTTACCTATTTCCACTTCTAATTTTTCTCCCCCCCCCTATTTTTCAGTCTCAACTTCTCCTCACCCATATTTAATAGTAGCACAGGAGCAATGCTTTGTTAATATGAACAGAAAGAGGGAGTTAATATTTCCCCATAATCTATCAAAGTAGTAAAAGGATGCTTCCCCCCCCCAACACACATGATAATATATGTTAATATGCCACAGTGGTAACAAATGTGGAACAGAAGTTAGAACTTATTATTTATTTACTTACTTTATTTATATCCCATCTTCCTCCCCAAGGGGCACTCAAAGCAGCTTACATCATTCTCCTCTCCTCTGTTTTACCCTCACAACAACCCTGTGAAGTAGGTTAGGCTGAGAGGGTATGACTGGCCCAAGGTCACCCAACAAGCTTCCACAGCAGAGTGGGGATTTGAACCTGATTTTCCAAGATCCTAGCCTGACACTTTGCCACTACACGAGCTTAGCTTCCATTGCAAATAGCACAGGGAGTCTGGAGATAACCTGGCTTAGGATATTCCAGTTCCTTTCCTTTTTTCCCTTCAAACTCCCATCATCATCCTGACAGATGGACATGTGGATCCTTTTATTATTATAGATGCATGCCAAGTGGTTTGTTTTGTTATGATATTTGTTTTGAATTTAGGGTAATGGGGGGGGGGGCAGATGGAATCCAGGAGCCCACGGTGGCTCTCAGCAGCCCTGAAACGAACCATGCATAGAGCACCTGAACAAGTCTGCGTGCCTCCTGCAAATGTCTCATGTATTTGATTTAGCCAATCCCAGGGAATTGCTCAGGAAATCCATTTCATTTTTCTTTAATCTTTTCAAATGTAGCAGCATATCTGACATGTGGAATTATTTATCCATATTATGAGCTTTAGTGTTTGGAATGCCACAATGTTTACTTGATACATGTGATTTTACCATTATTATTGTCTTTAATGAGGCAGCTGTAGACAGCACAACTTACCCAAAGTCTGATGCTTGTGGTTGAGGGCTATCCCTAATTGCAAGGGATGCTTCATATTTTAAAAGACTGTTGCTTATTCTACAATACACTTACTTCCATTGCCTGCTCTTGAGTCTACTTCTGTCTGTTATGAATTTCTTTACTGCAGACACCCAAAGTATGATGTTATCCTTTATTTCTGAACTTTTGATCTGGCATGACCACGTCACTCAGAACTGAAACCTGTGAGGGGCTGCAAAGGACTCTGGGAGTGGGCGACAGGATTCTGATGTCGGTTCTCCCTCACACAGCTTGCTCAGTGGTGCTAACACAAATGAAAGCAGTAGACATATAGGGAGTCCTAGCCAATATGTATTGAAAGAGGAGCTGTTTTGACAGGATATCAGGCAAGAAAGCCAGGCATAACAGTCAAGCATGGCATCATGCAAACACCTATAATAACATAATCCCTTCAAGCTTTAGCAATATTAAAGTAATGTTATATGGGGAGAAATAAAGCAGAGATCTTAAACTGTGTGGCTTTTGTTTTGCTTGTCTCCCCCTCTGGTTCTTTCTTTAGAGTCATCCTGGAAAGGAAAATGTGTCCGGTGCCAAGCCAAACAATTTACATTTAAGAAAACTATGTCTTAATGGCCCTTGTCATCATTTTTTCGGCATTGAGAGTTAGGGAATTAAAGCAACCAGTATGTCAGTGAGCGATAACATATATATTAGTTACACACACAGCCTATTGTTCCCCTCCAAGTCGATTATTACATTGCTTAAAAAAAAACCTCTCCTAGAATAACTTTCCAATGCCAGCAAGAAATAAATAACCAAGAGCCTCTTTCTATTATTCATGCATCCTGAGATGTCTCTTTTCTCCACGACGCAGCGTGTGAAATCAAGAGAATGCTGACCTCTCCAAAAGGAGAGGGATTTGCTCTTCTGCATGCATAGAAAGCGACTCGCCTACTTACACTACCTCTGGGCAAGCAGGAAATGAAGAGGAACTGCAGGAGGACGGCGAGTCCTAGGTGAGTCCAGGGAGCCGCTTTCATGCTGCTCGGACAGCCCAGTGCCAGAGAGTGACTGCTCAAGGAAGGCGGGCAGGCAGCCTTTTACTGAGGCTTCACCCAGCGGTGATTCTGAGAAGGAGCTCAGATTTCAGACCTCAGCTCGCTTCCCTCAGCATCAGAAGAGGGAACTACCTTCAAGACTTCTCCGAGGGCCAGAAGCTCCACGACGACGTCACCCCCAAACTTCTCAGCTGCTCTCTTAACCCTTTGTAAGCTCAGGACAAAGGACTCAAATGGGAAGGAGGTGCGGGAGGGGCCGTTTCATTTCCAAACAAGGCTCAGAAAGAATTCTGAATCTGGCAGGGACAGGAGTCATTTAGGGGGGAAAGGGGGAAGGTTCAGTGTCTGAGCAATTTCTGCAAACATAGGGAAAGCTGTCCATGCCAAGGCTTCGTTTCATTTGCTGCTTCAGCCAGTAGATCCAAAAATCTGTATTCTTTCTTTATTTTATTTATACCCTGCCTTTCCCTTGTGACTTCAGGTGGTTTACAATCCCAGATTTAAAACATATAAAATATAGTGGAACGCCAATGAACCTCTCTCCCAATGACTGCCGCTTACATCCCATTAAAAGCCCTAGCAAATAAAATAGCCTTGCTGAGCTTAGTAAGAAATTTAAACACAGCGCACACCCCTTCTCCTCAGGGAGCCTATTTCATAGGGTGAGAACACTACTTGGGGGGGAGGGGGAGAACATGGGTTGTATTAAATTTCAGTTTGAACTGTGGGCATGTGTGGTGGTCAGACTGTGCCCTGGTGGATGTACTCTTCCCTAAACTTGTCACCTCTTCTTAGGGACATACATCTGAGACCTGAAGAGGTCCATGGGAGGCTGGAATTCAGCAAGTCCAACAGGGAAAGCAGTCCTTGTTTGCCTACTGGTGTTTTATTCTGCTTGTTATTTATTTGTTAAAGGCACAGAGACACTTGTCTGTTAAAAAATGGCAACCCACCCTCCCCACAACCAATGCCAGTGCACCTGGAGTTTTAGGGG
This sequence comes from Gekko japonicus, assembly GCF_001447785.1. Taxonomy (NCBI): domain Eukaryota; kingdom Metazoa; phylum Chordata; class Lepidosauria; order Squamata; family Gekkonidae; genus Gekko; species Gekko japonicus. The sequence continues at coordinate 121,532 of NW_015176036.1, read as the reverse complement.
AAAGGGTCTTCAAGGCACAGATCTCAGCTTCATTGTAAGTCTGGTATTGGCATTCTGAGATGATACAATGGAAGGACACAGTTTGTGTGCGTCTGTTTATGTGCATGTGTTCTTTAATTAAAACTTAAAGAGTAAATTATAGTCACACGACCACATTAACAGATTATAACACTGAAAAGAATGTACAGTGCAATGTCCATATTTCATTTTGAGTTAATAAAGTCAGCAATGGGTTGCAAAATATTATTAGAAGACTGAATTCTTACCCTTTCTCATACAGATGTATTCTGCTAGCTTGCCATTTCTGCCAGTTTGTACCTTTTACACAACCAGTGATGGACATTTAGAGTAAAACCATTTTTAAATGTCTCTACTGAATATGAAAGAAACCAGCTCTGGGCTTACACGTCAAACACCATTGTCATTTTTATATATCCTATTTAATCTATGTGGAGTAAGATACCAACAGTAGAGAATTTGTAATAGATTTCTTTTATCATAATAAAAGGTGTTCTTTTAACATGCTGTGTCTTCAATTTCCATGCCTAACATTTTCCCCATCAGGTTCTAATGTATTTTCCATTATGGCCTTTAAGCTGCAGCATTTCATGATCTCTTTGAGAAAACTTACCTTTCCAGCCTTCCTTGTTGCCTATTAAGTTCTCAAATAGAGTCATTACTTGCTGTAAAATTCCACTTTGTAAGCTGGATACAATATATAATTGCTCAGCTGCAACCATTGGGATCGTTCATTTTCTACATTATTTGCAGTTTCTGAGAGACTTGCACAGTTATGCTCCTTATGTCTTTGTATCTTATCGTACTGTATTGGACCAATTGGGAAGGGAAGGGAAGGGACGGAAGAGCTATAAGACTGCCTCTGCTGTTGGTGTACACCAGGGGTCCTTCCTTTGCCTTCCACATCACAGCCCTATGGCCAAAGCAAGTATTTATTCACCGTCTTCTCCTAAGGTCTATGGTCAGATCCTCCCATCATTTTAAAAATATTAATAGGAGCTGCACTATATATGGTGCCCAATTCAGAGTGGGTCATGCAGGCGTGGAATAGAGGGGTTTAATTTCCCCCATGCAATTTTGCAGATCAACCTGCCACCATGCTAGTAATAGTCAATGGGGGAAAAGATGGACATCTTTTGTCCATCTTCTTCCTTTTGAAGGCTAATAGCAGTGTGTGTGTGTTGAACCTTCCCACCCTATGGCCTTAATTTGAATTACCTTCCCCATGGTTTCAATCAGCCTTTTAAAAACCCTGGAGAGTATCCTATCACTCTAAACATGGAACAGATAATTTTTCCATATTCCTATTTGTGTTCCTCTCTTGATCACTGGAAAGATCATTCATGGGGTTGCAGAATCCATGCAAAGCAACAGACCTGTGGGTCAGTGAGCTAAAGTGTGGAAAGACATGAGGGTCTTTCCTGCAGCCTCTTCTTACCCCAGGAAAGATCATTCCTGGTCTTGGTGAGGACTCACAAGGAAGAAAAGCCATGAGCTAGGGGGCTGGAGTGAGGAAGGACAAGGGGAGAAATCTCTTTCCTCTTCCACAAGTGCAGCTCCACTGAAGAAAGGGATCAATTTCAGCCTCATGTCTTTCCACACTCTAGCTCATGGACCAACAAGTCTGTTCCTCTGCATGGATTCTGCAATCCCATCAATGGTCTTTTCAGTGATCAGGAGAGGAACATGGGAAAAACTTGTGAGCAGACGGTTGGATACACTCCAATAGGAGGATTCAGTTAGGGATCTTCCAGCATCTCCTCTGTTGTAACACTCAGTTCTTCCCTCTCCTTGTTCTCCTTCTTTACTTTACTGGACAAACCTTGCAGGACTAATTGGACCAACCATGCAGGCAATTTGATCCTCTTCTCTCCCTTACACTACTCAGTTGCACCTAACTCTGATTTCACTATCATTACTATATCCCTATCTTCACAAAAAACGAACCAAGAGAAGGAAAAGCAGGTTTATTTATCAAAACACTTCTTCAAAAAAAAAAACACGCTTCTATCCCAATTTTTTGTATAAAACTTCTAGAGCAAGTTCTGCACCTCCAACCACTAAACGTTCAATAATACACATGTATAGAAAGTCTTAGGACAGGATAAATGTGCTCCTAGAATAACAGAGGATTGGCTGTGGAATGGGGGCAATTAGATACTAAAGTTACATCCCAGGAGAGGGAAGAGACAGGTCTACGGTGATCAATAAACTAACCAAAAAAAACCCCTGAATCCTGAGCACATCTCACCATTTGCTGTGATGAGCACTTCTGTTTCTCTCCCCCCCCCTCCATTGCACTTTAATCTCTGCTAGCCACACTTTTAGCCTGCCTCCCTGAAAATCTGATTGGGTTAGTTAGGAAACTCCTGAGCTGCTGAAAAATCTGTAAAACTGTTAGCCTAAACTAAAGTACCATATCAAGACTCTGATATCCAAGCAAGCCCCATCATGCTGTGCCAGGATGCCCTGTATTGAACCCATTCCTGGGAGAGCAATGTCAATGTAAGCAGGGCTATTTTGGGGCAGGAACGCACAGGAACGGAGTTCCGGCTGGCTCCCAAGTTGGCCACACCCAGCCGGAATTCATTAGCATAATAGGCCACACCCAACAGCAGAAACTCATTAGGATTGGCTACATTAGGGGTGTGTGGCCTAACATGCAAAGGAGTTCCTGCTACAAAAAAAGCCTTGGGTTTTGACAACAAACAAGGTAAACAGAATAACAAGCAAAAGGTGGGTGTGGCTGGATAACCACACTTCTGGTAACATGTGGGTGTGGCCTAATGTGCTAATGAGCTGTGCTGTCAGGGGTGTGGCCCAATATGCTAATGAGTTCCTGCTGTTGGGTGTGACCTATTATGCTAATGAGTTCCTGCTGGGCTTTTTCTACAAAAAGAGCCCTGAATGTAAGTATAGGATTAGATAGCAAGATACCTTTTCATAGCTTCTTTCTAGATTTCTGCCTAACTGGTCTGTCTGCTGTCTACTGTTTGCTCCTAACTCTCTGTGCTTTCTAGGGTTTATATTTACTTATTGAAGATTCATTTTACTCAAAATATTTGAGCATGAGCTGCCTGAGTATTAATCCTGCCCATGTTTGCCACAGGATGCTTTGTGTGGTGGTTAAGAGTAATCTGGAGAACCAAGTTTGATTCCCCACGCCTCCACAAGAAGCCAGCTGGATGACCTTGGACCAGTCACAGTTTCTCTCAAAACTTGCTCAGCCCCACCTACTTCACAAGGTGACTGTTGTGGGGAGAGGAAGGGAAAGGTGATTGTAAGCTGCTTTGAGACTCCTTAGGTTAGAGAAAAGTGGTGTATAAAAACCTAATCTTCTACTCAGAGGGATTGAATACTGAAGGACAGCGTAAGACACACTGACGGATATATACATACAAAAAAAACCTTCTGGCGTACAAGAGAGTTGGGGAAAAGGTACAAGGGGGGATTCTCTTCTTTGGCCCCATTCACACAGAGCATTTGCCACGCTAAAGATACGGATGATAGGCGGATTTTCCAGGCGCGATCACACCGCAACATCTGGGAAGTGTAGTGCACCCGTGGCTAACCTGTGGCTTCCCGCCGAAGATGCAGAGTAGGAAAATGCAGAGTAGCACATACGATGTGCTAGTTTCCGGAAAACGCGGGGCAAGGGCGGGCGTCTGATCGCGTTTCCCCTGGAATCCCGTGGCATCCGGCGCCCACCCATGTCCCGTCGCAAACCGGATGTTTTTAAAAAAAATATCCACAGGATGCGCACAAACGCCCACCGGCACATGCGCACACTGTGGTGAGAGGGGGAAAATCCTGTTTGCCATGGAAGCAGTGCCTAGCGATTGCCAGTGTGATCGCGCCATGCCGCTTCTATGCTGCGCTGCAGGATAGTCGTGTGATTGGCACCTAATGGCATACCCATGGGACCTCTACGGGACATGTGATCGGGCTGCCGCATGTTACTTTGCTCCGGGGCAAACAGCCACATCCCCCCCCCCCCGCATTTTCCGGCCCATGTGACCGGGACCTTTGAACAGCAACAGTAACTCAGTACAAAAAAACCCTCAAAGAAGAGATTGTGTAGTTTTAATGCTAGAATCCCTTTCTATTTTATATGGCGGCAGCTGCTCAACTATGCTGATCCTTCTAGTCTACGATTATTAGCAGGGATCAGTTTCCTGAAGATTAGATTGCAAAGCACAAATCTCCTGCAGATTGCCTAGTGAAGCTCCTAAAGTTTAATCGTAGTAACAGTGCCAACAGTGCCAACACTCTGTGCAAGCTTGTGGAGCCTCTTTGTGGATTCCTAATAGAAACAAAATCCATTGGTGTATCTTCATAGTAAACTGTTTGGAGCTCCTTTATTTAGACAGTGTGTGTTGCTCCACTGATCTTTATGTAAAGTTGTAGTAAATGGGGATTGCATCCTGAGTGCCAAAGGCAGCACAGTTCCTGCTACCAAGCCTAGGGAAACTGTTCGGAGGAAGAAAATCAAAGATCAAAAATCAAATTCACTTTCTTGGGAGCCTAAAGCATAGCTGTAATCTCAGAACAGAAATTAAATCCAAAGTAAATTCCCACTGGAGTAGAAATAGAAGGTAAATGAAAGATCTGCACTAATTGTTACTTTCCTTCAACATATTATTGCTGCATTGAGGGTTCATTTGACAGGAATATCACTAGGCGTATATCCACAAAATATGGCATTTAAAGGAAATGCTATGCTGCAACTGTAACATCAGATGAACATTATTATACCTTACTTGATGGACTCAAATGACAACTCTGCTCCTGCAGGCTCAGCTACGTGTGCACGCAACACAATATCCAGCATGTATGAAGTTCTATAGAGTTTTATTGACATTCTTCAAGGAGTACTTGAAAACAAGAGCAATGTGCTGGTCATCTTCGCTGTGCATCCAATACAAAGTCAGCTAAAAAGGGGGGAGGGGACACACGGAATGACCAGTATGTTAGTATTTCTGTACATTGCTCTTTACAATGCTGCTTCTGTGTGACAAGCTGCTCATGTATAAAATCCCTGAATCATGGGACAAGCTATTGCACATGAGTGGCTTGCCATTCAGAGGCAGCCTGCATATCAAGTAATCTTAAGTATCTTCCATGTGGCAGCCATGTTCACAGTTCGTACTTGATTGATATTGCTTCACAGCAACCATGTTCCTTTTCCTGATTCAGGACAGGTCTGACACCCAAGTCCAAGTAATACTAATATATATATATTACTATTCCAGTTAAAGATCTGGGCAGGTGACCATTGAAATGCAGCCAGCCTGATGTTAATGTTTCATGGAACTGAATAAATCAATTCAATTCAAAACCTTTATTGGCATAGATCAGAATCATACACAATCGCCATTCAGTTCATGGATTTAACACATAGCTTCCTCATTATAAGGCAGTTACAGAACTTAGCAACCGCTTCAATAACCGCTATATTTTGTGAAGCCAGTAAACGATACAACATTCTGTCATCGGATTGCTTGGCATCAATTTTAAGAATATCTTCTAAAGCTGAATAAACCATGTGCTCCTTTTGACATTATTCCCTATGATTGTTTCTGTGTTCTTCCTTTGTATCAAGAGATGTCTCAAGCAATTCCGAGGATATCTGAGGGCAGAACTACAAACATGGCCAAAGAAGCCAATTCTTCACCTAAAGACAGGACCATGGAGCCACAAACCCTGCACAGACAGATACAAATAATGTGGCAATGTGCTACAAGCAGGGAGAAGGGGAAGCACACATTTATTTAATTCATTTATACACCCATTTTCTCCCCAATGGGAACCCAAAGCAGCTTATATCATTCTTTTCTTCCTTGTTTTATCCTTGCATCAACCCTGTGAGGTAGGTTAGGCTGAGAGAGTGCAACTGGCCCAAGGTCACCCAATGAGTTCTCATAGCAGAGTGGGGATTTGAACTTGGGACTCCCATATACAACACCACACTGGCTCTCAAAAACAGCCACTGCAAAAGGGATTTGCAAAGCAGACGTTCCAAATGGCACAGGCAAGCAAGCAACAAGCACCAAGAAAAGAGGACGGGGAACCTTTCCAATGGCCAAATTTGAACAGGGAAAAATTCCTTCCTGACTCCAAATACAACCACCAGCGAGACTCTGACCAGGAGCAGAATCTGCCCTCCAGGGTTTCGGCACCATGGACTCTCAGTGCAGTTTAAACAAACAAGAAACGTATTTTGAATGCAACGGACTGAAGTCACTCGAAAAGGGCAGGGCAGTCCTCCTGTCCCTCAGGCATATTTTAACAGTATGCTGTGTGAGAGTTGAAAGCTTTTCTGCTTGACAGTGCTCCCAATGCTCTGCTCCACCCCAGTCCCTCTGAAACTTAACAGGCCTCTGGCTCTGCCCTTAGATTCCCATCTTGGACATATGAGGCGAAAAGAGTTGCCAGATCAGAGTGGTGTTTTGTTCCTACATCTCCATCTTTCTGTTCCCCTTATATATTTTTTAAAAAGTGCTTCTTTCATGCAGCTCAGAACACCATTCTCCCCTCCTCCATCTTCCCCCAACAACCCTGTGAGTAAGGTTGCCAGCCTCCAGGTGGTGGCTGGATATCTCTGAGGGTTACAACTGATCTCCAGGTGACAGAGATCAGTTCACCTGAAGAAAATGACTGCTTTGGAAGCTAGGCTCTGAAGTCCCTCCTCCTTTCACTGAAGTCCCTCCTCTCCCCAAATCCCACCCTCTCCAGGCTCCACCCACAAAATCTCCAGGTATTTCCCAACCCAGACCTGGCAACCCTACCTGTGAGGGTAGGCCAGGCTGAGAGTTTGTGATGAACCTGAGGTCACCCAGTGAACTGCCATGGTAGAAGCAGTGATTTGAATCCAAGTCACTAGGGTCCTAGTCTGCCACTTTACCCAGTACACCACATTGGTTCTCGTGCACACTGGCTTTTAGGCATATTTGCACTGCATACTGGCCTGCTGGTGATAGTAGAGATGGAAACAGGCATGTATGCCTGCAGTATCAGTAATGACATCTAAATGGTCATTGCTCTCATGAGTGTCTCCAGGGCCTCTTCAATGCAACTGAAGGAAAATCCTGGTCAGTGTCAGACTCCGTGACAGTGATGGATGGGGGCACCCCAGAAGAGGGAATGAGCCAGAAGAAGAACAGCTTCTCATTCATATTTACCACTGTCAGACGGTTTCCTCCTTAGAGCTTCTGTTCACAACAACACTCACATAATCATCTACATATCATGAATGAAAATGTAATTTTTGCTTTGGCTGCAAAAAACAATTAAAGCCTCCTCCCCAAGGGCAAACTAGAAACATGGTTTCCAGTACAGTGCCAGTAGGCACCTGAAGGTGAAAATCAGCAATCGACCAGGGAATGAATGTCATGTTTGTTTTATCTGTAAGTTTGCAGATCTTGCTTTCTGGTCAGGTGAGGAGCCTGGGATTTCATAGAATCATAGAGTTGGAAGGGACCTCCAGGGGCATTTACTTCAACCCCTGCACAATGCAGGAAATTCATGAATACCTCCCTGACACACCCCTAGTGACCACTGTTCCACGGCCAGAAGATGACAAAAAGCCTCCAGGATCCCTGGCCAAACCGGCCTGGAGAAAATTTGCTTCCTGATGCCAAAGTGGCAATCAGCATTTCCCTGGGCGTATAAGAAAGGGCCACAAGAACTAAGCACTGAGGCAACCCTTCCTGCCCTCCCTCTCATGATTTGCCTAAGTTCACAGAATCCACATTGCTGTCAGATGGCCATCTAGCCTCTGTTTGAAAACCTCCAAAGAAGGAGAGTCCACCACCTCCCAAGAAAGCCTGTACCACTGAGGAACCACTCTCAGGAAGTTCTTCCTAATGTTTAGCCGAAAATTCTTCTGATTTAATTTCAACCCATTGGTTCTGGTCCGACCTGGGGCAACAGAAAACAACTCCATACCATCCTCTATATGACAGCCCTTCAAGTACTTGAAAATGGTTATCATATCACCTCTCAGTCGTCTCCTCTCTGGGCTAAACATACCCAGCTCCTTCAACCTTTCCTCATAGCACTTGGTCTCCAGACCCCTCATCATCTTTGTTGTCCTTCTCAGGACACATTCCAGCTTGTCTATATCCTTCTTTAAATGGTGGTGCTCAAAACTGAAGACAATACTCTAGGTGAGGTCTAACCAAAGCAGAATAAAGTGGTACCATCACTTCACATGATCTGGACACTATACTTCTGTTGATACAGCCCAAAATCACATTTGCCCTTTTAGCAACCACATCACATTGCTGGCTCCTGTTCAGTGTATGGTCTACTAAGACATTTAGATCCTTTTCACACATACTGCTGCCAAGACAAGTCTCCCACAACCTATAATTATACATTTGATTTTTCCTACCTAAATGCAGAACTTTACATTTAGCCCCACTGAAATTCATTTTGTTTTAGCCCAGATTTCCAGCCTGTCAAGATCATCCCGTATCCTGACTCTGTCTTCTAGCATATTTGCTACCCATCCCAATTTAGAATCATCTACAAATTAAATAAGCATGCCCTGTATCCCTTCATTCACATCACTGATAAAGATGTTGAACAAAACAGATCCCAGGGCAGAACCTTGAGGCACTCCACTTGTCACTCCTCTCTAAGAAGATGAGGAACCATTCACAAGCACTCTTTGGGTGCGATCTGTCAACCAGTTACAGATCCACCTAACAGTTAGAGGATCCAAACCACATTTTTCCAGTTTGTCAACAAGAATATTATGTGGAAACTTATCAAAAGACTTACTGAAATCAAGATAAACTATGTCAACAGCATTCCCCTGATTCAGCAAGGTAGTAACTTTCTCAAAAAAAGAGATAAGGTTAGTCTGACATGACTTGTTCTTGAGCTTTCATGCTGGGGGTCTTAGTAATTACAGCCATTCTTTCTAAATGCTCAAGGACTGGCTGTTTAATGATTTGTTCTAAAACTTTCCCAGGTATAGATGTCAAGCTGACAGGTCAGTAGTTACCCGGATCCTCCTTTCCCCCCTTCTTGAAGATGGGGACAACATCCTCCAATCTTCTGGCGCCTCACCTGTTCTCCAAGAATTCTCAAAAATAATGCACAGAGGCTCAGAAATTACATCCGCGAGTTCTTTTAGTACTCTTGAATGCAGCTCATCTGGCCCTGAGGATTTAAAGAAACTAGGTGTTTATGTACTACCCCACGTCGATCGTAGGCTGCAACTCCCTTCCCTCATCATGTGTTCTGTTTTTGCCATATTGAACACTGTTTCCCTTGCAAGAGAAAACTGAGGAAAAGTAGGAATTGAGCAGTTCTGCCCTCTCTTCATCACCTGTTACAATTTCACTTTCCTGTCCCCGCAGTGGGCCTACCATGTCCTTGCTCTTTTCCTTACTTTGAACATAAGAAAAGAACCTTTTTTGTTGTTTTTAGCATTTCTCACTAGCCTAAGCTCATACTGAGCTTTAGCTTTCCTAACTCTGTCTCTACAAGCACTGGTTATTTGTTTATATTCATCCTTGGTTATAATCCTTCCACTTTCTGAATGAGTCTTTTTTACTTCTCAAGTCTTTAGAAAGCTGTTTATGGAGCCACCTTGAGTTCTTTAGGCTCCTCCCATTTTCCTACTCATATGAATTGTTTTTGATTGTGCCTTCAGTATTTCACTTTTAAGAAACTTCCATCCCTTTTGAACTCCTTTCTCCTTAAGTATTTCTGACCATGTGATTCTACCCAGCATAAGTTTAAGTTTGTCAAGATTTGCTTTCCTGAAGTTCAACCTATATGTGACTACATACAGCTTTTACCTTCCCCAAGACTGGACATTCCAAAATTACATGGTCACTATTACCCAGGGTGCCCACTACTTTCACCTCGTCAACCAGTTCCTCCCTGTTGGTAAGAATCAAGTTCAAGATAGCAGATCCTCTTGTTCCCCTCTCCACTTTCCGGAAAATGAAGTTGTCAGCCAATGAAGTTGGAAAATGAAGTTGATTTATGTTAATTTGTATTTATTTTTCTTTCTTAAAAAAAACCCAAACATCTGCAAACATATGTGTAATTCCTGCATGAGTACTGGCCTGGCTGTACTGGCAGGGATGGGGTCTGCCAGAAGAGCCACCATGTATGCTATGATCCCAGTGGCTTGTGCTTCACCTGCCCAGGCCTGTTTTTACTTCCTCAGCAGGGTCCCAAGAGCCATCTCATCAAGACAATAGTGATAAGCAGCAGCAGTTCGGCCTTAAGCCCTGAGAAGCTTGGAGGGTCTGCAGCTGGCTCCTGGGTGGCAGTGACAGGCCATCTACAAGAACAGAGGTGGTACCAGTTCTTCCCCACAATCTTCTTTTCGCTGTTCTGTTCCCAGCATGCTCCAAGATCAGGAACAAGCCTCACTGGAGAAGGTGTGCCTGGAAAACAACTGAGAAACAGGTAGCAGGGAATAATCCGCAGTCAGCTAAATCTCTACTACATGTGTCCCACCCAGGGCCGTAGCTAAAGCCCTCCTAGTGGGGGGGGCCTGGGGAAAGGGGAGGCGGAGTGTGTGTGTGCGCACGCGCAAAGCGCGCACGCGCGCCACACACATCACCGGGAATGGCATAATGCCCTCCCCCCCTTCTCTGGCCCTGACTGTCAGGGTCCCGGCTCTGGCAACAGCCCTTCCTGCCTTGGCGGCAGCCCGCCTGTCACTTCCCACCCACCCCCAGCGGCGGGCCCGCCTCCCCGAAAGCGGGGGCTGACCGGCCGGAGGACGATGGAACTCTCTGCAGTCGTTGCAGCCCAAGAGGGGAGGAGAGGCGACGTGACCCCGGCAGCAACAGGCAGCGCCTCCGCCGCACGCGCGCCTCCGAGACGCAATGCGGGCGGCCTTCCTCGCCACACGTGCGCCGGCCGTGCTGCTCCGCTTTCCGAGAGGCCCCAGAAAGGCCTCTCGGAGAGCGGAGCGGAGCGGCACGGCCGGCACACGTGTGGCGAGGAGGGCCGCCCCCATTGCGTCTCGGAGGTGTGCGGGCAGAGGCGCTGCCTGTTGCTGCCGGGGGCGCCTCTCCTCTCCTCCCCTCTCGGACTGCGGCAACTGCGGAGAGTTCCATCGTCCAGCCGGTCAGCCCCCCCTGGCCTAGTGATGTTATTCATTTGTACAACACCTGGGGGGAGCAATTTTTGCAAGCCGTCCCGCTACTCAAGATCCCTTGGCTACTCGAGGTCCCGGCTCCGGCCACAGCCCTTCCTGCCTTGGCGGCAGCCCCAGAAAGGCCTCTCGGAGAGCGGAGCGGCACGGCCGGCGCACGTGTGGTGAGGAGGGCGGGCCACCGCCAAGGCAGGAAGGGCTGTGGTCAGAGCCGGGACCCTGACAGTCAGGGCCAGAGAAGGAGGTGGCGGCAGTGGCAGTGGCAGCAGCAGCGCTGATTGGGGAGGGGGAGCGGGGAACAGGGGAGGGGGCCCGCAAAACCAGTGGGGAGGGCAGGCCCCATGGGCCCCACGCAGGCTACGGGCCTGGTCCCACCCATCTCTTCACCTTATCTTTACCATAAGGTTGAGAACTGTATTTGGTGGTATCACAGGTAGGTCTGCCCTAAGCTGATAGACCATCTGTGGAAAAATGTCTCTTCCCTGCTGGGCCAGCCTCCTGAATAAAAGAAGAACTTTTTGCATTACATGGCTGTAAAACAAACAAGATCGTCAGTTAAAGATTCTTTCAGGAAGGTCATGTAGTTCAGCGTGATTCAAAACATGAAAATTGGCAGGCAATAATCTTAAAGTGTGACCTAATCATGTTTGGTATTTCAAGGACAGGGTGCAAGAGTGAAAGAAGTAAACTAACAGAGAACTGTTGGTTTCAAATTTGGCAACCTGGCTGATGCTGTAACAATCTCAGTGGAAATTCTTTCAGGGTTTTTGGAAGGCAGCTTTCCAGTTGCTGTTTTTTTTTGTGGGGGTTGCTTCTCAAATACTTGGTAGATAGTATTATTTAACTGGAAATGCTGGCTCAGTCTAGCAGCATGCATTATTAATGGCCTGCAATTACCTTTGTGGTTCCAGTGCTGCATCCCAAAACCACAGTACTCCAAGCACTGTTGCAGCACAACCTGTGTTGCCTTCCATGAGGTTTGTGTGGATTTTTTGATGGTCACACAAAGCCAGCCCAAGATATTTTGGTCAGAGAAAGAAAACAATCTACAGACATATCTATCTGTCTGTCTGTCTGTCTGTCTGTCTGTCTATCTAGATATAGATAGATAGATAGATACAGACAGACAGACAGACAGACAGACATATGCAGACTACTAATTAACATGCAGTGCAATTTACTAGGAAGTTCTCCTGGGAGTTGCAGTCATTTTAATGGGGCACATGCAAGAAGAAGAAGAGGAGGAGATTGGATTTATACCCCACCCTTCACTACCCAGAGGTGTCTCAGAGCGGCTTACAAACTCCTTTCCCTTCCCCTCCCCACAACAGACACCCTGTGAGGTAGGTGGGGCTGAGAGAGCTCTTGACAGAAACTGCTCTTTTTCAAGAACAGCTCTTATCTGAACTATAGCTTGCCCAAGGTCATCCAGCCAGGTGCAAGTGGAGGAGTGAGGAAACAAACCCGGTTGTCCCAGATTAGAGTCCGCGCACTTAATCACTACACCTAACCTCTCATTCCCAGTAGATTATCCTCCATACCCCTTGTCTGCTGTTCCCCTCTCTGCTGCCTTTAATGGTACCTCAACTCTGCTACTGAAAACAGCCATAATATCCTGTGTCACAGTAGGCCACAGAGCCCAGAATGTTCATACAGCTGCTTCTGTCTCACTCTGTCTGGTTTTTTCCCAAATATTGTAAAACAGAGGAATAAACACAGCATATAGATGTGCGTGCAAGCATTGTAAGTAATGATCTACATGTGGTTTCCATTATATTTCCTCCATGGAAGTGCTGTCTATGTAGAAAATTGGAAGTGGGCTGACTTCAAGGGCTTTCTTAGTATTTCCGAAACAGATGCAGGACATAAGTCTCTTGTGGGGAGGAAGAATCCATACAATTAAACAGGCTTTTAAAAATATGCCTTTATTGTATGGACTTGTCCTATGGATGGCAGAACTGAGAGCACATTCTAAACGGCTTGAGGGATGCTGTAAGGCAGTAGGAAATAGTGTGAGTGGTTAGACAGGAAGTCCCTGCCTCAAATGCCACCTTGGGCATAAACTCAAGGCCTCAAAAAGCCTTTCTTCCAACTCCCACCTACTATAGTGGATGAGTAGTACACACTTCCTTACTAAGATTGCCAACTCTTATTTGGGATGTACCTGCAGATTTGGGGATTGTGCATGGGACATGGAGTTTCAAAAGGGAAGGGAGCTGTGAGAACATGATGCCATAAAGTCCACCCTTCAAATCTGCCATCTGATCTCTGTAATCTGATGACCAACTGTAATTCCAGGCAGGGCTGGCTCGCTCACTAGGCGAACTAGGCGTTCGCCTAGAGCACCCTGGCCCTTAGGGGGGCCAAACTGCACACACTCCCTGCCAAAAGCACCCCTGCCTGGACGGGGGCGCATGGGGGGCGCCAGAAGGGATCCTTGCCTAGGGTGCAAAATATGCTGGGGCCGGCCCTGATTCCAGGAGGACTTCAGGCCCTGATTCCAGGAGGTTGACAATCCTATTCTTTATACTTGTAATAATAAATAATGTGATAGGGGTTCCTCTCACATATAACAAATAGCCCTTAAGGTGCCACACACCTCTTTGTGGACTAGTACAGTTGCTCTTCCAGTTCATCTGTTATGAGAATGGAGCCAGTTAAGTACTCCATCTTGCTTTCTCCCTTTCTCCTGTTTTCCTAATTCAAATTTAGAAAATGGAAACTTTCCAGTTCTATCCAACAACAGTTTGTCAGGGTATCCCAGTCTTTTGGGTCATGGCTCCAAAGCTCTGGAACTCTCTCCTCGGAAAGATTTGCCTGTTCTCTTCTGTTGCCATTTTCTGTCAGCAGTGAAGACTTTGCCATTCCCTCAATGATCCATCCTTCCTGACATCATCATATTTACAACACTGAGGGCCACACTGTACTTTTTGGGCAAAACTGTATGGTTTGTAGCCGGTTTTACCACAGAGTTTTGCCCAAAAGTAGAGTGTTGCCCGGATGTCGTCAATGCAATGACATCACTTCTGAAAGGAATGTCAGCGCATTGCCAATGTCCCCGCCCACCCCTGGAATGCCCCCAAAATCCCCCCACCAGCAGGAGGAAGTCCCCAGGCAACCCTATTCCTGAATCATTCTCATCACAAGGAAACTGAGGTTTATTCATTGCACATTAATGTGTGTAATAGGCACTAAACACTTTGCATTGGGGTTGGCAGCACTAGGTTGGGAAATACCTGGAGTTTTGGGGGGCAGAGGCTGAGGAGGGCAGGGTTTGGAAGGGGAGAGACATCAATAAGGTATAATGTCATAGAGTCCACCTTCCAAAGTGGCCATTTTCTCCAGGTGAATTTATCTCTGTTGCCAGGAGATCAGTTGTAATCCCAGGAGATCTACAGGCACCATCTGGAGGCTGGCAGCCCTACTTTGCTTACTCTGAAGCCTCTACATAACTATAGCCAGAATCAAGAGAACTCTTGTCCCTGTGCCCAAGGACTGTGTAAAAGCTAATTTCTAGAAATAAATGTTGGAAGATCTTAACTGAATTTGTGGAAACTTGTATTGTATGGTTCTCCTGGGAGAGTGGGTTTTTTAATGTCTAATGTGGATTGTCAAAAACATCAGAAGAAGCCCCTTTTGTAGTTCTTTTGGGTGGACAAAAAACACAGATTGAACCAACATACTCTTTTGTGTCAACATAAGCATGGAGGTCTTGGTTTACCAAGTCTTTGTCGTTATTACCATGCGGCCAAATTATCTGTTATTTTACAGCTGTTATTTCCTACATCTTCGACTCATTGGACTTTGGTCTACAAGCACTCTACCTCTGTGTTTGATTTGACAGATATTTTTTTGGCAATCTCCACAATCTCGTTGCAAGTGAGCAGCTCAAAAATCCTTATTTGGGAGCACTTCTTTCTACTTGGGATGCACTTTCTCCAAATCTTCTTCTACAGATTTCCTGATTTTCGTCTTTGATGATTCATGATTGGTTTTTAAAAAGCATGTCAACAGTACCTCTGGCACTTTGGAAACAGAGACAACTCTCACAACTACTGGACCTTTCTGATGGGACCTCATTAATGACAAAAATATTTTTGGGACATAAATTGACTGTCTGTATTTTATGGTTCACTTACCTTCAAATACAGAATTTTTGTTTTATGATTAACTTTCCGGAGATCTCACAAACCCCAGTTCTTCCTTTCGAATGCCTTTTTTGTCATCGACCTGAAAAACAGAAAAGGTTAATTTCAGCCTTGTATGATATTCTGGAAACGCTCGACCTGGAAACCCCTTTACCCTACCAACTTAAATGGCAGAAGGACTGTTCTTCAATTGACCCTACATTTACATGGTCCTCAACAGAATTCAGTTCTTCTGTTCTGGTGACGAGATTCCAGACATTCAAAGTGATATCCCATTGGTAAAAGGTAAAGGTAAAGGTTCCCTTGCTCGAAAGCCAGTCGAATCCGACTCTAGGGTTGCGGTGCTCATCTCCGTTTCAAAGCCGAAGAGCCAGCGCTGTCCGAAGACGTTTCCGTGGTCATGTGGCCGGCATGACTAAACACCAAGGCGCACGGAACGCTGTTACCTTCCCACCGAAGTGGTACCTATTTATCTACTTGCAATTTCTTGCTTTCCAACTGCTAGGTTATCAGGAGCTGGAACTAGAGATGGGAGCTCACTCCATCATGCGGCACCCGGGTCTCGAACTGCTGAACTACTGACCTTCCACAGCCTGCAGTTCAGCGTCTTAACCACTTGTGGTATTTGACACCAAAAGCTCTCACGCATGCTATTCCAGGATTGAGCCCAGCATGCTGGAAAAAATGTGGTTCTGAGGGTGATTACCTTCACTGTTGGCTTACCTGTCCAGTGCTTCAGCATTTTTGGTGTATGGTGCTGAAGACAATTTATACGATTACTGAGATCCATCTAGATGATACACCTGAACATCTGCTTCTGGGATTACTTCTGAATGATGATTTACCAATAGGGAAATAAGCAATTATTGGTATTTTACTAGTGGCTGCAAAACTTGCGAGTGCTTCTCAATGGAAATCCCCTCCAGCCCCATCTGTTTCAGCTTGGCACTCCAGACTTTGGGAACACTATGTTTTAGCTAAATTAACTTTTTATTTTAATTCTCTGTCTTCACCAGCAACAGTTTCCAAGTTTTAAAAAAACCTGGTCCCCTATTTTAAATTATTTAGCAAAGAACAGAGAAATTCCAAAAGAACTTTATACTTGTTATATATAATTTAAGGCCCTTTGTTTTGTTTTGTTCTGTTTTGTTTGTTTTACTAGTGTTGCTGTACCATTGTTTAAATTTTTAATTTTTGAATGTAATAATTTTTTTTAAAAAAATTAAGTGCCTAGAACTAGACAAAGGCTAGAGGAAGCTAGAGCAGATAGTAAAGATGTGTGTGCCCTCCTATGTACATGTACCACCAAGTAGCTACATTCTCTGTGCAGTCATCAAAGGCAAAACCACGGAGAACCTTGCAGTATCATCCAGAAGGCCTGAACAACAGACACATGATTGGCACAGGAAAAGAGGGGTCAGAGTTTTCTCATCAGATGAAGTTAGTACAGCTGGTCATTGACTTGACCTGGAGCTTCAGAAGTTAGTTCCCATAAAGCTATGCAAGAAACTAAGAAACAAATGGGGAAGAACTGTATTTCTGGCAATGATTCATCTTGCCCCAAAACACTGACATCTTGACGAGAGTAATCTTGTTAGAAAGGGAAATGTTTTTTCCTGTAAATGAAATGTGAACTCTTTAGAAGCCGTTGGTCATGGATGTCTAATCTGTCTTTGAAGAGAAGGCATTTCTCTTCTTTTATGGCAGTTTGAGGGAAAGAAAAGTGTCTCCATGTCAGCCACAGCTCAACAAATTTCAATGTACATCACATGTTTTTTTAAAACTAGCTGATCAAATGGTAAAGGGTTGAAAACCCACTTTCAAATGCAAAAGTGAACAAGCAAATAAATAAAAGAGGCTTCCATGAGTAGGGTTGCCAAGCTCCTGCCAGGGGCTGAAGCTGTTACACCCCAGCTCCTGTTTCCTTCCACTACCACTGCAGCCAGAGGGAGAAAATCATTGGGCAAGGCTGTAACATCATTTCCAGGGAGAAACCTAAAGTGACACCAGTCCTTTCTAGGAATAGTTGGAAACTCTATGGTTTTACCATCGTTTCTGGCAATTCCTAGAGAGGCATGACATCACTTCTCCCAGGAAGTGTAATCACTCTGGCATCACCAGATTGGCCCAGGGATTCTGGAGTTTTGTGTTTTGTTTTGTTTTTGCCTTCTTCTGGGCATAGAGCGGGGGGTCACTGGGGGAGTGGGGGGAGTTGTGATGTGCAGGGGGCTAGACTAGATGACCCTTGAGGCACCTTCCAGCTCTATGTTTCTATGTTTCTGTTGCCAACAGCACCCCCCATGTCCCCACACTCCCCCATCTTTTGCTGCCTGACAACCCTAACAGTGAGGTATCTCTTCACTAAACATGAAATTGCTCTTTGGGGGTTGTTTCATACATTCCTAAAACTTCCTAAAAATACAACACATCTGCTTATTTAAATGAAGTTTGTCCATGTTTTGTGGACTGATGTTCAGGCCCGTAGCCAGGATTTTTTAAATTGTTCATGGGGCCTTTAAATGGTTAAAATAGCCATGCCAGAAACCTTATTTTTTTAGGAGAGAGCCCCCCAGTGGCCGGGGTGAGAATGCCGCAGCTTGCCTGGCTTCCCTCTCCCTCCCACTGTGGAATTTGGGGAGGGGGCATCATGGGACCCAGGAAACGACAGCTCAGATGGCATTTAATTGCCTTTAGAAGGCATTTAAATGCCTTTTGAATTCCCTTCCACAGGGCAAGAAAGCTGGGCTAGCAGAAAGGGGGATTGTTGGAGATGTATTGAAGGTGACACTCTTGAGTGCCTTTCTAAGCGTCTAAGCTTTCTTTCTTGCCCTGTGGAAGGAAACTCAAAAGGCATTTAAATGCCTTCTAAAGGCAATTAAATGCCATCTGAGCTGTCGTTTCCTGGGTCCCATGATGCCCCCTCCCCAAATTCCACAGTGGGAGGGAGAGGGAAGCCAGGCAAGCTGCGGCATTCTCACCCCGGCCACTGGGGGGCTCTCTCCTAAAAAAATAAGGTTTCTGGCATGGCTATTTGTGGAGCATGGCTTTTAATAAAGGGGGTATGGCCCTGAAACACCCTGCTGTAGCTGCAGGCCTGCTGATGCTGTAATGCACTGCCCTTGAGAATAACTTGAAAGCTACAGCAGATGCCAAGTGCTGCCATTGGCCTCCTGACGAATATCATTTTTGAATATGTTGATGAAATTTCAGAACATTAACAACTGCTGCAGTAAAATCTACTATCTTGCAGCACATTAGAAACTGTTATTTATTCATTTATACAATTTATATCCTGCCTTTGTGACCAGTCAGGGCCAGCAAAGCAGCTAAGAAGTAAAAGCAAAACATAGAAAATACATCAGAAAAAACTTAAATACATATACAAAAACACAAAACCCACAATTAAAACATAGGGCAGGGAGGAAGGGCCACTGAGGGAACAGCAGATGAATCAATCAAACAAAAGCATTCACCTGCTGGCAAAAGATGAAGTTGGAAGGGGATAGATTAATATCCCTGGGAGATTGTTCCATAATTTCAGTGCCACAACCAAGAAGGCCCTCTCTTGGGTTGTCAGCCATCCAATGTCAGAGCAGGGGGCATCTGAAGCAGGGCCTCGGAAGATGATCGTAGCAGTCAGGTAAGTTCACATGGGACTAGGCAGTCCTTAAGGTATGCTGGTCCCAAACCGTATAGGGCTTTAAAGGTCAGCACCTGGAATTGGACCTGGAAACAAATGGGAGCCAGTGGATACGGACCAAGACTAGAGTGATATAGTAGTCCCCATGACCCACTCCAGTCAAGAAGCTGGCTGCAGAGTTCTGTACCAATTGAAGTTTCGGTGTACTTTTCAGGGGCAGCCCCACATAGAGAACACTGCAGTAGCTCGATGTTACCAGGGCATACCCATGGTGGCCAGATCTCTCCTCTCCAAACTAAGTCATTTTTAAAGATTCCATAGGGCAGGAGCTATTTTGTTAGATGCAACATACTAGCTCTTCATACTAACAGAATAAAAGTGCAATCCTAAGAGATCTTAAATATACCCGAGTTCGATTCTTCTGTATGTCCATGAAGTAGGGTTGCCAAGTCCCTCAGGGCAGCCAGCAGGGGATGGGGTGCGGCCTTACTGGGAGCAGGGAGCTTCATTTCAGCAATGTGCCCACACAACTTTTAACATGACCCAGAAGTGATGTAGGCATGTCAGGAATGTCGGGGCGATGCTCTGCTTTTGGGGCAAAAACGAGACATCCCCTGACATCCCCAGCGTGCCTACATCACTTCTGGGTCATGCTGAAGTCATGTAGGCATGTCGCTGAAATGTCGGGTGTTCCTCCCTTTTGGGGGGGGGTAATTCTCCCCACCAGCCAGCTGATCAGCGGTGGAGAGGTGGGGCCTAGCAGCGAGGAACCCCCACCATGGGATCTGGCATCCCCACCATGAAGAGCAATCCTAAACAAAGTTATACCTGTCTATGTCCAATAAAGTCAATGGACTTATTACTAGCAGTTGGAGTTGCACAAAGCCTCTAAGGTCCCTGTTAATTCTGCACATGATTCATTCATCGATCAGTGTTTGCACCAAGAATGCCATAATTACTTGCTTTACTGATAGACACTGCATATTTTAATCTTGTAACAGTAAGCAATTGTGATATATTAAAAACCACAAGCAAAAAACAGAGTATTGAAGGGTCACAGCTGAGAAGATATGTTCCAAATCACAGCTGCCTTGGTCTGATGCTGGTGAAATTCTGCTAAAGTATTTGGCTGCATTCACAGAGGATTCTAAGGATCAACTTTTTAAAACTTAGTAATATGGAGTCCAATTCAGCAATAGTTAGTTGTGATATTAACCCTAAATCCAGTTCTCCTTCCTCTTCAACAACAATCAGTAAAGGAAGTATGTGACATAAGGTCATCACCATCTTATTAGTTTATTCCTCTTCCCCTGCAAACATCAGCTATGTGGACTATGGCTAGGAAAACCTGGCATGCCACTGGGTACTTCTCCTAATCTATTGAGAGAGAAGCAATAATATCCAAGTAACTAATCTTATTTACTTCATTTACACCCCGCTTTTCATTCCAACGGGGACCCAAAATGGCTTACAACATTCTCTCCTTCTCTATTTTATATTTATTAATGAAAGCAACAGGGAGATTTTAATAGGATTTTCTAAGCAGCAAATCCATCCTCAGACAGTCACTACCTCTCACCATCCTCAGCCCCACTAACTACCTCTCACCACCCTCAGCCCCACTATCTCCCATTTCAGCCATATTTTGGAGCACCCTAAGTTCCCTCATTCATTGTTCTCAGATGTCTTTTAGAAAGTGCAGCAAACTACACATGTTCAGCGCATATATGGATTGCCACTGTGTCTACAGATGCACTTGGAAATGAGAAGGAAAGGAAAGGAGAGGCTTACAATCTCCTTTCCCTTCCCCTTCCCAAAACAGACAGCTGTGAGGTTAGGGTTACCAGACACACACACACACACACACCCCATTCTGTGGGAGTTTCCCAATTTGGAGGGGTTCCTTCGCACCAGCCCCACTCCCAAGAGCAACCACCCAGCCTCCTCCACACCTCTTCCCAACAGTGTTTAAGACATAGGAGTGAAGACATTTCAATTGCACAAGAGTAATGGATTAATGCAAGGCATAAAGAACAACTTCTGCATATACTTAAAGGTAAATTGCAAGTGCCATCCCCCTCTAAAGGATATCTTGAAAAATATATTATAATTACCTTTCTATGCCTCATAGTAACTGTAACAATGTTTCTGATGCAAGAGTCTCTCTCTCTCTCACACACACACACACACTTTAAAAAACAAAATGTGTGTATCTTTGCATTCATAAACAGCACTATTTACTAATAGTCATATACAGACACGGAACAAGTCCATTAAGATGGCCAGAAATATGGATACTCCGGAGAAGGAATCATAAGTGATAGAGACTGGGTCTGTATATCCTTCAGAATAAGGTGAGAATGCAATGATAGTATACAGAAGCGGTAAAATGGATTATATCACTTCAGATTGTAAGTATGGAATAATATGTTTAAATGATCCCATATGTTGGGAAGAAGAAAAAACACTTCC
>NW_015176036.1:8183-100075 GCF_001447785.1 Gekko japonicus | reverse complement strand
CTTTTTCCTGATGGTTTTCTATTTAAAGAGTTTATAACACAGGAGAGTGTTAAAAAATGAGATCACACACCTGCAGCCTAAAGTGGTGAAGTCCGTACTTCCACCTCAGAATTCTATAGCATATGCCAACGGAACATCATTGTCCCCCTCCTTCATTTCCAAGCAGACAAGTGGTGTGTCATTAGATGTTTCATGAGAGCTCTTAAGCCCACAGAGTCCTCACCCCGAGCTCTACACCCACCATTTCTGTCCCAATACTTTGACCTTGTTTCAGAGATGGAAATGAACTTTGACAGACATCAACAGTATAGGAAAAACATCAGCATCTGCTTAAATTGTCCCCGGAAATCAGCACAGTTTAAAAATGGCTGGATCATGACCATAGTTTAGAAACGATTTCATTTCATTATCACTGTTTACAAGTTGCCTATCGTCTATGCACAAATGTTCCCTTTAAACAATAGAAAAAAACCAATGTAGAAGATTTACAGTGTGCACACTGAAACCTGAGGCGATGCGTGGGCATTCCAGTAGCCTATGAAATCGCAGAGCAACAGACATTCCAGAGCACATATCTCACGTATGCTCCACTTTCTAACTCCTAGCAGTTTCAAGGGAAAACACCACAATTAAAATATAACCCATAAAGACAGCTGCTGGAAATACCCCTGGAGGTATGGGGAGAGTACAAAATCATAAATGAAAAAAGAAAGAAAAAATCCTTAACATAAATGAACTATGTTCATTACTTGTGGGTTTCAAATAAGAGTTATATCTCTAAAATTTAAGGCATGTAATACAATGTTACTACTTACCAAAGTGCAATAATTTTTCTGATAGTACTACTTCAGTACCACTGTAAGCATTCAGAAAGTAACACCTAAAAGGGTCAAAGATACCAGTCAAATCCAAGACAATGTAAAATGAATCAATATACTTTTAATACAGATTAACTAATCCATAGTCCTTTTATTGTTTTATATCCCCATGGTTGCACACTCTGTTTATAGTCATCATGTTACACAAACATGCATTGAAAGAATGGATCCTGCATTGTTGGTCTGGATTACTGGGTCGTTCCATGAGAATTACAGGTAAACTAGCCAGAGCTCCCTAAAATAGCAGAAGTATAAAACTGAAATAGATTAGTGATATCACCCCTGGTACAACTGTGATCAAGTCAGGAATGGAATCCATTTGAAACTACATTCCCAGCTCTCCACGTTGGGTGTTCTTAAAAGCCTGAACAATAATTGGCCCCATACCATGAAATGACGATGCTAGACAAAAGGCATAGGTTAAAGGAAGGTTTATTCATTACAATATGGACTGCACAAATAAATAAATTCATCCCCCCCCATTGTGCAGATTCCCTAAATGGCTGCTCCACTGTGTTTGCCCAGCATTTGGGCAATGGCAATCCTACCTGGCCCCAAAATCAACATGACCATTGGCCACCCCTTACTATTTCTTGTCTGTACATGATTAAGAATATAGAAAATAGACATTATAAGACAAATAAAAAAGTGTGTAGGGAAATTGGAAGTTACAAGTATGTCTATTAGGGTGCGCAGGGTATGTTCGACACTTCTTTTGGGAATTGCCCTCCCGATGCAACTGCCGAATTATTTTTATCAATTGACAGTCCCAAAACTAAGAAGAGCTTTTACTTTGGCGAGACTGAACATTCTTCCCTCAGCAGTTTTGGAGGGCAGATATAATAAAGTATCATACTCTAATAGAACATGCAGATGCTCATATCATACAATCGAAACCATTGAACATATGCTTATGGAGTGCCCTATATTCTATGAGTTGAGGGCTAATTTAGTCACCCCTTTACTTAAAGATATGGAACTGCTAAATGTGCAAGCCCAGGCGTCATGGCTACTATCGGATATCAATGATCGTCACCCTCTCAGTGGCAAAATTCATAGGCGCAATAATCAAATATATGAGAAATAATACTGAGTGAGGTCTTTTAAAATATTTTATTTCGTTCTAATTTCTGCTTACGGTGATAGCCGTATGAGCGATAGGGATGGATAGATTAGATAGATAGATAGATAGATAGATAGATAGATAGATAGATAGATGCTGCTTGAAACCCCAACCCAGTACAAAGGTTCTGTCCTTCTTCAGACCGAGGGGCTGCAGAGTAGGAAAGAAGCTGGAGCCAACAATACTATAACATGAATGCTGCTCCAACAAAGACTGAGGGTGAACTGAGGGCTTAAATACTCTTGCAAGCAGGTGGAATTACAGGTCTCTTCCCTGCAGGAAAAGGTTAATAGTACTTAAAGATGTCATGTCTGGTTACAGCAGTGAGTACTGTGATGGGACAGGGGTGGTTCAGGGCTTTGTGAGGCATGAATGCTTACCTGACTCAGACTCTTGGGCTCCACCTGAATATCAGATCAGGGCTCCTGAAGATGTCTCAGATGCATCCTTCTGGTGTTAGCTTCCCAGCCATCACCTCCTCTGAGTCTTCATTCAGCCACTTCATCTGACAAGGTTGAAATACTGAAGTACTAACCCAACCTTGCTGCCTAGGACTATTCAGCCACAAGATGCTGTTTGGGCACTTCTTTCTACCCGGAGATGTCTCAGGGTACTCACTGATCTAATTAAATAACAAGAACCTAACCTGCACAAATCCAACCCCTGTTAGAACCTCACTCCTCAGGAGCAGGCCTCTTTATCTATAACCCAACTGAATGAACAAATGTGAAGCAGATGAAGAAAGGCCAATCAGGGATCCTCCCAAAATCCTCCATAGCCCCAAAGTGAATGGCTAATCCCAGATTGTTGTTGTTGTTAAGAATTCACAGTCAGATATTTGACTGGTGGATGGTGTTCTGCAATTCAAATCTAGCCAAGATCTTTGGAACTGCAGAGGTATCATTGCGGAACTCTTGCTGTTCCAAGCAACACTGCTTCTGGAGCTAAGCTGGTGTTTTTTGCTTGATGCCCACAATGTCCAGGTGTTTCCTAAGACTTCTAGGCACTCCTCCAAGGGTTCCATTGACAACTGGCACAATGGTAACCTTCTTCTCCCAGAGGTGCTCTAACTCTGTTCGGAGGTCTTGGTATTTTGTAGTCTTCTGTTCTTCCTTTTCTATTCTGCAGTCTCTTGAGATTGCAGTGTCAATGATCCAAACCCTATTTCTCATATTTATCTACAATTGTGATATCTGGGTGTCATGCTCCAGGTGTTCATCTGTTTGCAACTAGAAGTCCCGAAGAATCTTTGTTTCAGCATTCTCCATGATCTTGTCTGGTTTGTGCTCCCATTAATTTCTAGCTGATGGTAAGCCATACTTCTTGTAAAGATTTCAGTTCAACACAGCTGCAACTCTATTGTGACATTCTTTATAGTCAATTTGAGCAATTTTACTGCAGGCACTGACCATGTGGTTAACTGTTTCATCCTCTGTCTTGCAAAGTCGACATTTGCTGTTATCACTGGTCTTCTGAATCTTGGCTCTCATGCTTTTCATTTCAAGTGTCTACTCTTGTGCAGCTAGTATGAGTTCTTCCATTTCATTCTTCAACTGCCCATTTTCGAGCCACTTCCAGGTGTTTTTGTTATCAAATGTATTCTCTGTGTCTTTCAAATATTGCCCATGCAAGTGCTTTTGTTCCCACTTGTCAAAGTGAGTTTTGATTTCAGTCTTTTTGCAGTCTTCTTTGATTTCTGTAACCTTAAATAAGTCTACCTTGTACACTTCAAATAGAAGTTTCCCTTTGCTTTTCTGGGTGTAGTCATTCAGTGCTCACTTTTCTTCTTCAACTGCTTGATTAACTAATCATGTAGTAGTAGTAGTAGTAGTAGTAGTAGTAGTAGTATTTACTTAATTTGTTTGCAACTAGAAGTCCTGAAGAATGTTACAAGAGCCACTAAGGAGGCTAACAATTTAAAACATACATGGTAAAATTACGTTTTAAAACTGTTAAAATCACCCCTCAAACACATATAATTGAAACAATTTAAAACAGTTAAACTACAAATAAAACATAAAAACACTAATTAGGAAGCAGGGAACATTGAGGAAATGCCAAACAAAACAAAAAAGTCTTCATCTGCTGGTGAGGGACAGCAACAGAAGAGGACAAACGAATCCCCCTGGGAGAGAATTCCAGAGCTTTGGTGCCATGACCAAGAATGCCTTCTCCTAGGTGGGGAGCAGGTGGGGGCACCCATCTCAGGGCCTCCAAAGAGTACTGTAGTGGTCAGGCAGGTTCATAAGGAATTAGGTGGTCCTTTAGGTGGCTCAAGTGGTTAAGACGCTGAACTGCAGGCTATGGAAGGTCGGTAGTTCAGGAGTTCGAGACCCGGGTGCTGCATGATGGAGTGAGCTCCCGTCTCTAGTTCCCGCTCCTGCCAACCTAGCAGTTCGAAAGCAAGAAATTGCAAGTAGATAAATAGGTACCACTTCAGTGGGAAGGTAACAGCGTTCCGTGCGCCTTGGTGCTTAGTCATGCCGGCCACATGACCATGGAAACATCTTCGGACAGCGCTGGCTCTTCGGCTTGGAAACGGAGATGAGCACCGCAACCCTAGAGTCGGATTCGACTGGCTTTCTAGCAAGGGAACCTTTACCTTTACCTTAGGTATATTGGTCCCAAACCATATAGGACTTTGATGATCAAGACCAGCACCAAGACTAGGTTAGGGTTTCTCCAGCTTCTTTGGGATCAGGTGGAAGCATGAGTTAGAGCTGAGTGCCATCTGCATATTGGTGACTGCCAAGCTCTCATATCTTGGGATGACCTCACCCAGTGAATTCATGTAGATGTTAAAGAGCATGGGGTGACCTTGTGGGACACCATAGGCCAAAGGCCAAGGAGCAGTCCCCCAGCACCACCTTCTGAAACCTACCCTCCAAGTAGGACTGGAACCACCACAGAATAGTACCTCCCAGTCCAGGTAGGTGGTCCAGAATGATACTACAATCAGAGACATCAAAAACCACTGATAGGTTCAGGAGAATCAATACAGTCACACTCCTACTGTCCATCTCCCAGCACAAGTCATCCACCATGGTGACCAAGGCTGTTTTAGTCCTGTAACTAGGCCTAAATCCAGACTGGAAAGGGTCTAAACAATTTGCCTTATCCAGGAAAACAGAGTTGTCAAGCTACCACCTGTCCGATCACCTTGCTCAGGAATAGACTATATGAAACTGATCGATAATTTTTGAGATCTCCTGGGTTGAGGGTATGCTTCTTTAGAAGTGGATGCACCACTGTTGGTTTCAAGGCTGAGGTGACCACCCCTACCTTGTTGCCACAGGGAGAGAAGGGTGAGCAGCTCTACAGAAAAAAATGTGCTGAGTAAGGCAGGACACCTTTAAATAGCCTTCTCTTCTCAGCCACCTCATTGGCTGCCCTGTATGAGGCAACCCTTCCCCCTCCATACACCCCCAATGTCTGGTGCCTGCCATTCTCACATGCAAATCCTCCTTTGTCACTATTTCTTCCTATCACTGCAACACCACAATTACCATCTACTCCATCTCTCGAGCATATAACTAAAACCCAGAGTTTCTGTGTCGTTAACATTTTTAAAATGTATTTTATGGGGGGTTTTGTTTGTAATTTGCTCCATTGTTATGGTATATCCATATTGCAGGCTTTCCTCCTCACTGTCCTGTTTCATTATTTCCACAAATGCATGTTCCAGTTTTTCTGCCAAGAGGAAGTTCAGTTGAAAGTATGAAATACTGTAAAAGTCTGTGGCTGAGATTTAGGTTGCAGTGGCACTAGCTAAAGTACAGCACAAAATAAGCTGGGGAAAATCCAGAAGCACCTCTGAGACTGTTATCTCCCTGATCTAAACTGAACATTCTTGTTGAAAGAACAAATCAAAAAGGGAGCCGTCGTGGCCCAGCCACAATGAGAAAAGCCAAAGCATTTTCATGCTTTCCCCCTTTGGCTCAAACCCCAGAAAGAGATTCATTCTTCATCAAAATATGAACCAGTAAACAAAATATGAATCCAGATAGGTTTGAACTGTCAGGACACAGGGCAATGTCTGCTTTGTCATTAGCCAGGGTTTGCTGGAGAGTTTGTTGGAATTTCCCCCAAAACAGCACTGGCCGAGGGTTTTTGTTTGTTTTTGTTTTTTGCAAGCATGGTTTTACTGGTCAGACTGGTACACTACATTGATTTTCCCTGAGCTTCTGAAATCATTTGGTTTGCTTCTTACTGTGAAATGTTGGAGATGGGATGCCACTGTTTATTACTGATTTTGCTGTCATGCTTTTTCAGCAGTAATGGTCATAGCGATAGGAGATTTGTGGTGTTTCTGTTGATACATCTTGCCACAGCCCAGTTATTTGAGGCTGACAGATCTGATCATCTTTAAGCCGTACGATTTTCAAGGGGATAGCACGGCAGTGCATCTCTATTGACTGGTGTATTAGTAAGTGGAGATGATATAGCTGGAAGTATAAATTAGATAAATGGAAGGCCTGGAACAGATGGAGGCAGATTTGAAAATCCCATCTCACCCTTAAAAATCTCCCCCATAATTCTTTAAGCTCTCTGAGGTTTCAACAAGCTGATTTCTCCTCTCACCTGCTCTCAGTATTCTGTCCCTTCTGAAGAATTTTCAGTCCTCATCATGCCAGTTTTTGAGGGGGTTTTCCCCCTCTTATGGTCACATGCCATATTTTTCTGCACACCTGGTAAGTTCCCCAGTGTATAGAAACCCTTAGTCTGTGGATGGTCCTATTGTGCGGCAACTGCATTAGGGCCGCCAATCTCTTGGTGGGATGTGGAGTTCTCCCAGAATTCCAACCAATCTCCAGCCTACAGAGATCAATTTTCCTGGAGGAAATGGCTGTTTCAGAGGGTAGACTCTATGCCAACTCATTCCTGCCAAGAAATCTTCCCAGGTACCACCGCTATACCTCTAGGAATTCACCAGATTGGAGTTGGCAACCCTAGTCTGCATGGTAAGCAGCCAATTTATTAGCTACAGTAATGTGCATTAAATGACACAGACCTCAGGGAGGGTCAGACAATAGGATTTGTCTTCATGTTGAACTCCATTGGTTCAATATCTATTATTATAGCCTTTTTTTCCTATCATGGAACTCGTGGCATACATAGAGTTCTCATGCGATCTCCCATTCCAGCTCTGACCCAACCCTAATTCCTTAGCTTCTATAAGATTGGGAAGTTCGGCAGCCCCGATCTCCCTCGGAAGGGTCAGGGGAGGCAGGAGAGGGGGTGGGGTGGAGAAGAGAGCCACTGGCCTGATTAAAGCCCTGGGCGGGCCCTAAGGTTTGAGACCCCTGGAGACCATATCTGGGATGAGGATATATGTTCTCCCGATATAACGGGGAAAGGGATGAAAATTACCAAAAGGGTAAAATTGCTCATCTTAGTACAATTATTGCATTCCCCATAACAGAGTTCACTTGTCTGAACCTTCTGCATATTTGTGTGTGTAAAAATACAGTGGCTGATGCTACTGGGAATGAGGTGCTATGAACAAATTCAGAGATTTGCAGAACACTCTACCCTTTCATTTCAGGGCAATGCTACAAAGTGGTGATGAATAGTGGCAGCTTCCAGTTATGGGATGACCTCTCCCCTACACACAGGGTGAAATCTAAAAGAGTTGTATTGGCGCACTGGTACTCCAAAGCTAGATTGGCAGTCTGACCTTTCCCTTAATTGTTAAGAAACATGGTTTAAAGTAGCTTTCAACTCATTGGTTTCTATACAATATATTTTACAGCTGATTAGGAAAGTTATTTCCCTTCTGGAAATGATCCTGCCAGCCCTAACTTATCCTAAATTCGTACTAAAACATGAAGGATTCTGAGCGGTTTTGTTTTTTTTAATCCCTTTACACTCTGCTTGCAGATACTTTGTTATGATCTGTTGCTATTTGTGCTGCATGTTTAGTCATTGTTGCTGAAAACTACTGCCAAATTGGATGGCTGGAATTTTTATGAAGGGAGAAAACCTTTTTATACTCTTACTGGAATTAGCTTGCAGGAAAACAAACATCCACAGGAAATCCATGGCACATGCCAGATAGAGTCCTGCCACCATGGGGAAGACAGACTTTCTAGATTCTAGATATTTTGAAGAATACCCAGTACATGTGCAGTGCACCCTCACCCAGCTGGTCCAGGGGGGTTGGGCGGGGTTGTCACCAGTATGCGGATGACAACCAGCTCTCTCTGTTGATGGATGGTTCCCAGATTCCACTCCAGAGAATTTGACCAGGGCTTTGGAGGCCGTGGCTCGATGCTTACAGCAGAGCCGGGTGAAACTTAATCCAATGAAGATGGAGGTCCTGTACCTGAGTGGGGGGGGGGAGTCGAATCAGGAATCCGGCCCACCCTGGATGGTGCAGTACTTGTGCCACCCCTGAAGGTGAGGAGCCAGGGGGTGGTCCTGGATGCCTAACTTCCTAAGCCTGGGGGTGGTCCTGGATGCCTCACTTCCTGTGGAAGCCCAGGTCACCACAGTGGCCAGATCTGCCCTTTATCACCTTCGGCAGATCCGGCAACTGGCTCCCCTACCTCCCTACCTCTCCCCCCCCAGGACTTGGCTACAGTGACCCGTGCAATGGCCACTTCCAGACTTGATTACTGTAATTCCGGCTAGTGCAAAATGCAGTGGTGCACCAGCTGACTGTGTCGCCTATACGGGCGCACATTCAGACAGCACTACACCAATTGCAGTGGCTACCAGTGACCCATGCAATGGCTTGGCTACAGTGACCCGTGCAATGGCCACTTCCAGACTTGATTACTGTAACTCCAGCTAGTGCAAAATGCAGTGGTGCACTAGCTGACTGTGTCGCCATTCAGCACTACACCAATTGCAGTGGCTACCAGTTGAATACCGGATCCACTTTAAGGTATTGGTATTACCCTTTAAAAGGCAGCCATGGTGGCTCAGAGGTTAAGACGCCGAGCTGCAGACCGGAAGGTCTGTAGTTCGGCAGGTCGAGACCCAACTGTGTCGCATGACGGAGTGAGCTCCTGTCTCTGGCCTCAGCTCCTGCCAACCTAGCAGTTTGAAAGCAAGAAACTGCAAGTAGATAAATATGTACTGCTTCGGTGGGAAAGTAACAGCGTTCCTCGGTGTTTAGTCATGCCGGCCACATGACCATGGAGAAGTCTTCAGATAGCGCTGACTCTTCGGCTTGGAAACGAAGATGAGCACCACCCCCTAGAGTTGGATTCGACTAGCTTTCGAGCAAGGGAAAGCTTTACCTTTATTACCCTTTAAAGCCCTGAATAGCCTGGGATTGACATAGCTGAGGGACCGCCTCTCCCCATATTTGCCCCGAATTTTTATTTATTTATTTATACCCCACCCTCCCCGCAAACGGGCTCAGGGCAGCTTACAAGAGGGCAAAATATGCCCACACATAAAAACAGGATAAAAACAGTAAAAACCAACAAATATTACAAATAAAGTGCTCAAATTTAAACAAGATGGTCATAAGTGGTTTTTCATGGAGGTAGGTAGTGTCCAGTAGATGTTAAACTGTCCATTCCAGGGGTACCAACCCAGCGCTCTATTATGGCCAGATCTTCTGTAGGGCCATCTCCTTGCTTTGTGCTCTGCAAAGAGCTTTGTGCTCTGCAAATCAAGACTTGCTAGTGATCCCCGGCTCAAGGGACATCTACTTAGCCTCAACCAGGGCCAGGGCATTTTCTGCCCTGGCCCTGGCCTGGTGGAACATGTTCTCACCTGAGATCAGGGCCCTGCAGGATTTGTTACCATTACGCAGGGCCTACGAAACAGAGCTGTTCTGCCAGGCCTTTGGCTGAGGCAGAGGGTGTCCAATAAAATCTCAGCCTCCCCTGCTGAAGCTGAAGCACCCATCTCATGTGGCCAAGTTAAGAAGAAGTTTGAGAGACCAATGGCACCAGCTGGAAACCTCTCTGTGAGGATAAATAGTGCACTCAGTTTTAATTTGTTTTAAATATGTTTTGATATTGTGCTGTGATCTGCCCTGAGCCTGCTTGTGGGGAGGGTGGAATATAAATTTGAATAATAAATAACAAATAAATGTTTGAAATAATGGCTAATGTACATGTATTTGTTTATCACATTTGTAATGTATTGAAATGATTACATGAATCACCTCATAGGACTCCCATGTTAAGCTTCGAGCCAGACCAGGGCTCCTCTGAGCGAACTTCCTATTGGTCGCTTCGTAACAGCGACCAATCAGAACGATACCATTCCCTAGGAGGGAAAGACTCCCATTGGTCTTTATTCTAGCAATCTCATTGGTTGTTATTTGTAAATAGGCGTGGCTACATTAGCCCGGTTATGTTTAAAAGGAGCATAAGCTCCCACTGTTTTCTGTTCTGGTTTCTTACTGAGTTAGTGCTTGCTCGTTACTTCCAATAAAGCTGAATCACTTGCTGAATCACTGTACGAGTCCTTTGTTAGCGCGATCTAACAATTGGCGACGAAGGTGGGATGTTAGAGCAGGTAGGCAGCCCTGCGGACATCCACACTTCGGACTCGGAAGAAAGCGGGCAGAGCACAGCAGCCGATCCGGCGGAGGCGCCACCAGCTCCGGTGCCCAAGTCTCCCCCGATGGCTGGAAGCCAGAAGTTCGAGTGCTTCGAACCCTCCTCAGAAGACTGGGACTCCTACCTGTCCAGGTTCGAGTTCCATCTGGAGACCCACGACATCACCGATGAGGCGAAGAAACGGGCATGCCTCCTGAGTTCCTGCGGGAAGGGGACCTTCGACATAGCCAGGTCGTTGGTGGCCCCAACTGATATAAAGACTGTCACCTACGCTGACATCACGGACTGGACAAAGAGATCGAAGAATGGGTACGAGGGTGTCCCAAATGCCAGCAAGTCAGACCCGATCCCCCACAAGCTACACCCCAAGGCTGGGAGTCATCTGGTAAACCCTGGGCCAGATTGCATATAGATTTTGCTGGCCCTCTCCAAGGGCAAATGTTCCTAATTGTGGTGGACGCTATGTCCAAATGGCTGGAGGTCGTGCATATGAAATCGACCACATCACTTGCTGTGATCCATGCGCTCCGCCGACTTTTTGCCACCCACGGGTTGCCTGACGTCATCGTCAGTGACAACGGGCCTCAATTTGTGTCTGAGGAATTTAGGCTCTTCCTCACGAGTAATGGCATACGCCAAATGACTTCGGCCCCTTTCCATCCGGCATCTAATGGCCAAGCCGAACGGATGGTCAGGACGGCCAAAGAGGCCCTGGGTAAAATGGACGAAGGGGACTGGAGCCAGAGGCTGGGCTCCTTTCTTTTGCTGCAGCACACCACCCCCTGTAGTGCTACAGGCCGTAGTCCGGCCGAATTGTTAATGGGGCGGAGACTCACGACCCGTTTGAACCGAATGCACCCAGACCTCACTGAAGAGCAATCCGAGCGTACCACGGCGCAACCGAAGGTGCGCATGTTTGAAAAAGGGGACAAGGTTTTCGCACGAAATTATGCAAACGGGCACTTATGGCTTCCTGGGGTTATATCCGACTCTGTGGGTACTCGAATGTATGTGGTGCAGTTAGCTGACGGTCGAATATGGCGGCGCCACATAGATCAGTTAAGGAGACGTTGGGCTAGGGACAGCGCTGACTCTCCGACGGCTGAATCCCCTGATGTCGAGTGGACACCCCCAGAGCAGGCGGTGAGTACCGAAAGGCCCGGTACTGTCCCCGAGTCAGGGCAGAACCCTGTGTGCGGGGCTGAAATCCCAGTCGAGTCTGTGCCTGATCCAGGCTGTAGTGAACCCCACTCTGACCCACAACCTTGTCTGCCCGTGGAGCCTGCACCGCTCCGCAGGTCCCAGCGTTCGCGGCAAATGCCGACTTATCTGAAGGACTATGAGTGTAAATACTGTTGGAATAACTGATGTACAAAGGTTGATTGCATGTTTGTAAATAATAAAACAATTGGGATGATGGCTTAACTTAGGGGGGAGGAATTGTAATGTATTGAAATGATTACATGAATCACCTCATAGGACTCCCATGTTAAGCTTCGAGCCAGACCAGGGCTCCTCTGAGCGAACTTCCTATTGGTCGCTTCGTAACAGCGACCAATCAGAACGGTACCATTCCCTAGGAGGGAAAGACTCCCATTGGTCTTTATTCTAGCAATCTCATTGGTTGTTATTTGTAAATAGGCGTGGCTACATTAGCCCGGTTATGTTTAAAAGGAGCATAAGCTCCCACTGTTTTCTGTTCTGGTTTCTTACTGAGTTAGTGCTTGCTCGTTACTTCCAATAAAGCTGAATCACTTGCTGAATCACTGTACGAGTCCTTTGTTAGCGCGATCTAACAACATTTGTGTCCATTTATTCTGACAACAATCATGTTAGATAACTGAGGAAGAGAAATAATGAATGATTTGCTGAGGAAGAGAAATAATGAATGATTTGCTCAAGTCAATCGAATGAAATCCATAGGTTAGCAGAGACTTGAACCTGGGCCTCACAGTCTAAGCTCAACACTCTAGCCCCAACATTACAATTCTGTTCTGAAAAGTGGCCAGTAGTTATCTGAATGTGCACGTCTAAGGAAGCACTGGAGCCACCATGGAGGGGCTCCCTCCTCCCTCATGCTGTTTTCCTGAACTGAAACAGCTTCAGGGGGTGCTACTGGCCCCAATGGCTGGCTGCACATGCGGCAAATGCTTGCACATACAGCCCCCATGGGGTAGGGTTGCCAAATGGGGCCGGGGGGTGGGGAATCCCCCACTTTGGAGGCCCGATTTCCGCCCTGGCGGAATCGGGCCCCGAGGGGAACTCCGCCCCCGAAGCTGCATCACCAGAGGTGATGCAGCCACGCCGCTCACATTGGGGGCGTGGCCCTAATAGTGCAGTGTTCAGCGGGGGAACCGAAAGTGCTCAGGGAGCTGACCAGCCACTATGCTGGCTGGCGTATTGTGGAAACATGCCACTGCATACAGGGCTTGTGTCAGTGCAGCACCCTGGAGATGCTACGCCAGTCCTACTCATCAGTCATCCCTGATGTGGCAGCCCGTTGGTGGGCCAGGGGCCTAGGCCCCTCCACCACTGTGGAAGTGGGTGGTGGTAGTACTTGGGGTGGTGGTGGGAGTTAGTTGGCTCCCTAAGATGCTCCAGCCTGGGAATGCCCCTGCCATCAGTAGTGCAAAAGATGGCATAGCCCACAGGCACTCATTCAAAGCGAAAATCCAACTTTCCCCCCACCACCAGTGCAACCTTTGCCAAAAGACCTGGCAGAGCATAGGATGCCAACTATAGCCAAACCCCATCACCTCCCTCCCCAGCAGAAGCCAGCACCCATGCACTGCCTCCCAGTCCTACATGAACCCCTGCCAGGATGCTCTGTGTCTCATTAGGTAGGGCATGTGGCATGGGACTCTGCCTTGGAGCTCCCTGCTGTGTGGCCTTGGCACATGCGGCATTGCACATCGGTGGTGGGAGAGGCACAGAGTGGGCACTTAGCCCCACTGGGGAAGTACTTGGTGCTAACACCCAAGGGGTAGAGTAAAATCCACACCATGTGTCTAACTTGTCACACTGCAGAACCCCAACAGGTTCTCTCTGGAGGCTCTACTAGAAGGGGGAGGGGGACCATGCCCTGATGGGGGAAGCAAGAGACAGAAATCCGGCTGCCCTACCCTGGCTGTCCATATCCACTTTCCCCATTCCCCTCATATGAGGCCCAGCACTGCCCTCCTCATGCCATCTTACACAAATGAGGCCGTTGGACTGTATATCTGTTATCCCACCTTTGCTTTTCATTCAAGGCACCTTATAATAATAGTTAACGCATCCCCGGTTAAAACCAAAGATAAAATAACAAGCTCCCAATCCCTGCCATGTTAAAAGATGCCTGCTATTCAAACCCCCTTTAAAGCCATGGCAAATAGGCAGGGCTTGCAATGCCTCCTAAAAATCGTGTTGGCACAGGGGCAGCCCAAGCCAGCCTTTCGTCACCATGGCCCATATCAATGCAAAGGGCAGACTCCCTGAAAAGTGTGACTGGGAGTTTTGTCTGAGATTGGAGGGGAGTCATATTGGGCTGTAAGTGCCATGTTGGTCCAAAGCAGTAGAACAAAGTTCGAATCCCATGACACCTTTAAGAACAAAAAAGTTTTATTCTGGCTATAAGCTTTTGTGCATGTACACTTCTTCAGATACAATGAAATAGAAACTACCAGTTCATACATTTTTATCTCACTACATATGCTAACATACAATAAAATGGAAACTACCAGTTCATAACATTTTTATCTCACTACATATGCTAACCTCAGCCCTTACATCTTTATTCTTACCAGTCCTTCCTCTGTGGGCAGCATGCACAAACCTAAGGTTGGTTGCCAACCTCCAGGCAGGACCAATGCTCTCTCTAAGCTGTGGAGTCTTGTATATCTTCTTGAAACATCTCCCCTTAGCTCTGAGATGAGGGGGCAGGCCTGTCAGGAGTTGTGGGTTTGAGCCTGGTCTCTGACCCTTTTTTTTTTGCCTTCCAGTTTTTACTTTTCCGGGGCAAGGGCGTATGTGACTTGGAGCAGGGCTGTTTGTGTGTGGGCAGCACCTTCGCTGCCAGTCTGGCCCTTGCCACGGAAGGGGAGGGTCATCCTGTCTGCCACAGGGGGTGGCCATTCCCCCTTGGCTGGGGAGGGGGCACCTCAGACCACATGCCTCGGTTAGGGTCCCACTGTTGCAGCGTCTTTCCTCCCTGTCTGGTGCTCTCTGTCTGGGGGTGGGGGTGGTTTTGTGGGGAAATGGCCAGGATGGCTGCTGGTGACTGGCTGCCCCAGTGTGTGCCACTCACGGAGGAGTCATTAGCTGCCCACTGAGTGATCAGTGGATGTTGCTGGGGTCATTATGGACTCTGGTGTGCTTGCTATGCTGTGCTAGAGATGCCAGCCTCTAGGTGGAACCTGGGGATCTCTCGGAATTACAGTTCAGGCTACACAGATAAATTCCCCTGGAAAATATAGCTGCTTTGGAGGGTGGACTCTATGTGGCATTGTACCCCACTGAGGTCCCTGTCCTTCCCAGGCTCCACCCCCAAATCCTCAGGAATTTCCCAACCTGGATCTGCCAACCCTGCCCCCCCACCCCCACCAGTGGCCGGGTTGGGGACCTGGCAGCCCTAAATTGCTGCCTGTTTTTAGCAGGTGCTGTGCATTGTTGTTTGCCCCTGTGGCATCACCAAAGGGAGTGGACTTGTGGCATCATGATTCTGCTTTTTGCAAGACACCTCCACCTGGGTAGCCCTCAGGGCTGCACTTCCCATTGAGTTTCCAAACCCATTGAGTTTCCAAAGAGAACTGGTAGATGACATCCTGTTGCAGGTCCATGTAGGGTCCACATGTTAAACATACCTGTAAGTTGGGCCCTCAGAATGAACAGTCTGGATTGCAATCAATTATGATAAACATGTTTGGATTGTTATTAAGAATGGTAACCTCATTTCTCACTTGCTTGACTGTTCATGTCAATTCTAACTTAGTTCAAGTAAGGAAGCTCAGCTACATGGAAAAGGCAACAAATGTCTTAGAGGTGTGATGTTGAAATAAAATCCATATAGATTCACTTGCAATCTGCAGTCTCCCTGTCTAGTACAATATATTTGCTCTTGTGCCCAGTGGCATTCATTTGAGTAGGTGAACAAGCAGCAAGTCCAGAAGCTAATGAAGACCGAGCACCTTGCGGCAAGAAATCTGCCTCAGTGCCTTTCATAGAATCACAAACTATTAGAGAACCTGCAGTATTTGGGGGGGAAGCTGAGTAACATCCTGCTGTAAAAGTGGAAAGCAAGAGTTCAAGGAAACATTCTCTGTTCTGTACAAGAGAAGTGGAAGTGAAAGAACGGAACCACAGTTCTGGAAAGAAAATGACTTTGCTGAACGTGACTTCTGTCGTCACCACATAGGATGGTAGAAACTAGCACTACGGTATCTTATGCCACTGAAATATGCAATTTCCCGAGTGGCGTATGCAGCTTCAAAAATGGGGCAAATAACTCCCCACAAGGGCCATTTCCGTTCAGGAAAACAGCATGGGGGGGGGGGAGAGCTAAGAGATATTGATATATCACTGACGCTTTGTAATAATAGGTTTGGCAGGTTCTCTGAATCCCCAGCTTTCATTTTCTTTAAAAAAGTAAGTATCTAGCACACTCCCTCGTTGAGTATAAGGAAAAAGGCATATCTCTGCAAGGTGGAGAAGACAGAGACTTCCTTTAAAAAAAACAAAACTAGGAATTTAGAGAACCTGGTAAGCCTACTGTTACAACCCTCTAGCAATATATCTATATTTTAATGCTGTTTAAATAAAACAGAACCACTTGTCTTCAGGCTGGGGAAGGAGGAGAGGGAATGGTTTGATAACAACAGTCCAATCATTGAAAAGTGGGCTGGAGATGGATGGGAGCAGGCAAGGCAAAGAAACCCAACAGAAACATTATGCATCCAGAAAAGGATCAGGGTAAAAGTGGTCTCAAAAGAACTAGAAGAAACCTGGGGGGGAACACACACCCATACCCCCACTGAAGTCTCAAGGCACGAAGCTGTGTGCAGAGATCAGAGGATAAACTGAAGTTGTATGGGGCTAGAACTGCCCCCCCCCCAAAAGCAGAAAAGCCACAAGTGATAACACTGCCCCAGGGCAAATTATACATTATGCATAAACACAGATAAAAAGTTGTGATGGCAGACTTTTGAATGAAAAGCATCTTTGGGAGAGTATGATTTTACAAGGGGCAGGCAGCAAGGGTTCTTATGCATGTTTTCTCAGGAGTAAGTCACATTCTGTTCAGTGGGGCTCAACTGCACTTAGGATTGCAGCAATTTCACCCTTTTAAACATCCCAAGTTGCTCCCCCATGATATACAGTTTTTCCAGTTTTAGTAAGGCAATGATCACGCTCAGCATTTATATAGTGTTTTCTATCTTCAAAAATGTTATGACTGTAAGCTCTGTAAGGGAGGCCAACATTCTCATATGGCAGCAACTGGCAACGTAGCTTGCTAGTCAGAACCACTGCTGTGAGTAGGGTTGCCAAGTCAAAATATCTTACTGGCGGGGGAGCCTCGCTGGGCTCTGGGAGCCATCCTTCGATGCGCCCATCGCCAGCACATCACTGGAAGTGACACGCGACGTCGATCACGTTGAAGGCGTGGCCCCGATCGTTGGAGGGAAAACCATAGAGTTTTCCCTCCGACGATCGGGGCCATGCCCCCAACGTGATTGACGTGGTTGCATCACCTCTGGTGATGCAGCCATGCTGCGCTTCAGGGGGCGGAGTTCCCCCCGGGGCCCGATTCCGCTGTGGCGGAAATCGGGCCTCCGAAGCGGAGGTTTACCAGCCACCCGCCCCCACTTGGCAGCCCTAGCTGTGAGGCAATCAAGAAGAGAAGCGGTAAGCACCAAAAGGCCACAGTGGAGATAAGGAGCATCTCAGTCTGCACCAAGCAAATGTCCAGTTGCTGACTGTCTAGGTACAAATTAGGAGCAAAGACATGAAACTTAGTATTCCTTCCCAGTGCTTACAGATAAGGTCAGAGACACCCACACTCCCTTGATTACCCTGCAGCATTGGCCTGCGATTCTGACCAGAAAACCACTTCACCAGCTGCCACTGTTCACACACAGTTGTCAACATTCACCACATTTTAGGTACTTGCTATAACAGGAACGTCTGTAGTTCGGTAGTTCGAGACCTTAGTGCCACAAGACGGAGTGAGCTCCTGTCTGTGGCCCCAGCTCCTGCCAACCTAACAGTTTGAAAGCAAGAAATTGCAAGTAGATAAGTAGGTACCACTTTGGTCGGAAGGTAACAGCGTCCGGTGCCTCAGCATTTAGTTATGCCGGCCACATGGCCACGGAGACGTCTTCGGACAGTGCTGGCTCTTCGGCTTGGAAACGGAGATGAGCATCCCCTCCTAGAGTCGGATTCGACTGGCTTTTGAGCAAGGGAAACCTTTACCTTTATAACACACAGATACCTCAGCTATGTTGTAGGTAATTAAAGAACGTTCTTTTTCCAGAGGAGATACAGTGGCAATTAAAAAAAAATCACAATAATGCTGTAAACATGTCTCTGGTAGCTATTTTAAATCTCTCCCAGAGGGATTGAAGGAGGCTGTGGTTGTATCACTCTAGAAAGATCCCTCCAATTACCACTCAAGTTTCGAATCTTTCACTCCTGGGCCAGGTGGCTGCAGAGCGGCTCCAGAGCTTCCTGGATGACACACCGGCCCTGGATACATTCTGATTTGGCTTCCGCCCCGGCCATGGGATGGAGACAGCTTTGGTCGCCCTTATGGAGGAGCTTTGCAGACAGCTAGATCGAGGCAGGTCGGCACTGCTGGTGCTATTAGATCTCACGGTCGACCACAGTCTTCTGACCCACTGCCTCGCCGACATAGGAGCCAGGAGCGTAGTCTTGCAGTGGCTTACCTCATTTCTCCAAGGTCGGGGACAGAGGGTGGCGCTGGGAGAGAGGGTATTGCCCAGGTACCCCTTAATATGTGGGGTCCCCCAAGGGGCAATCCTATCACTGATATTATTTAACATCTACATGCACCCCCTTGCCCAACTGGTTTGGGCTGGGGTGTCATCAGTATGTTGATGATGTCCAGCTTTATCTGTTCATGGGTGACCAGCCAGATACTGCCCCAGAAAATCTGGCAGAGGCGTTGGAGACTGTGCTGGGATGGTTCAAACAGAGTTGGCTGAGACTGAATCCTCCTTAGACTGAAGTTCTGTGGCTGAGCTGGGGATACTCCAGGCTGGGATGCCAACTCCCAGCGCCTGGTTGGTGTGCCCTTGAGACCAGCACTGACTGTTAGGAGTCTGGTGTGATCCTCGATGCCTCCTTGACAATGGAGGCCTGGGTCACCGATTTATCCAGACTGGCATTCTACCATCTCTGCCAGGCTAGGCAACTGGCCGCCTACCTGTCTCACCCTAACCTAGCCACTGCAATCCATGCAACAGTCACCTCCAGACTGGATTACTGTAACTCGCTGTACGTGGGCGTACCCTTGAGGCTGACCCAGAAACTCCAACTGGTACAAATTGCAGCTGCCCCAAGTCCTTAGGGGGATGCCTCACACACATATCCATCAGGTGCTGCACGAGCTGCATTGGCTTCTGGTGAAGTACCAGATCAGATTCAAGGTTATGGTGCTGACCTTTAAGGCCCTTAATGATTAAGGACCTACATACCTCTGGGACTGCCTCTCCTGAGGAGAACTCATAGGGCCAGGGCCAGCAGCAACTACTGGACAATTTCCAACCATGTGACTTGCATGACTCACCCAGGCCCAGCTGCTTGCTATTGTTCAACAGCAGGTACACCTTGAAATCCATGTGGTATAATGTTCAAAGTTTCAGACTAGGATCTGGGAGATCCATATTTGAGTCCCATCTCTGCTTAGATGCTCACTAGGGGACCTTTGGCTAGTCACATACATAG
This sequence comes from Gekko japonicus, assembly GCF_001447785.1. Taxonomy (NCBI): domain Eukaryota; kingdom Metazoa; phylum Chordata; class Lepidosauria; order Squamata; family Gekkonidae; genus Gekko; species Gekko japonicus. The sequence goes on along the minus strand of NW_015176036.1, from coordinate 80,606 downwards.
GGTTGCCAGCTCTTCTTTGGGAAATACCTGGAGATTTTGGAGGTGGAGCCCGAAGAGGGTGGGGTTTGGGACCTCTGCATGGTATAATGCCATAGAGTCTACCCTCCAAAGCTGCCATTTTATCTAGGGGAACTGACCTCTGTTGTCTAGAGATCAGTTGTAAAAGCTGGAGATCTCCTGGCCCCACCTGGAGGTTGGCATCCCTACACATATGCTCAGCCTCACAAGGTTTTTCTATGAGGATAAAATGGAGGGATGGATTATGTAAGTTGCTTTGGGTCTCCATTGTGGAGAATGGTGGGGTATAAATTAAATAAATAAAAATGAAGATGGGAGCGCAGACCAAAGGTTGGTTGGTGTGTGCAAATGGGGAAAGGAAACAGTGGGGGAACAGAAATGAGATGTCCCCTGCAAGTCGCCCACTTGTAATAATAAAAATTTAGGAGTTCTTGGTAGCAATTGGTATATTTTACTTCCAAATCCAAATTCTATTTCAGATTTTCAGGGTGGGGAGGAATTACTTTCTTCGTCAAAAACAAGCCAGGTGAGAAGTCCAGAGGAACTTGCAACTTTTTCTAAACGTTTTTCTAAAGTTCAGCATATTCATTATCCAAAGAAGACCTGCCAGACTGCAAAACCTGGAGGTTCTCTTTTTGCATTTAAATGTATTTAAGTTTAAATCTACTGCTGAATTACAAGATGAGAGACCCACTCATCCCCTGGCACTGTGGTCTGTCCATCTTGGTGTAATAAGCTGCCACACAGTAGCCAGAGGACTGGATGACAGGACTGAGGGGTGGGGGAGGAATAGCTGCTTCATCTGCTTCAGATTCATAGTAGATGTAAAGATAAAGGGAGAATGGCTGGTTTCCACCTGGCAAGCTTAATTCAAAGCTTGGAACAGCACTCCTCTCTGGGCATCTCTAGGGTGGTCTAAAAAGGAATTCCAGGGGATCTGCATGTCCTTGGTGAGGATGAAGGGCAGAAAAGTGCAGAAAACGGCAACTCGAATGATAAAAGGGACACTTTCCCTATGAGGAAAGGTTAAGGTGCTTAGGGCTCTTGAGCTTGGAGAAACGACGACTGAGGGGTGCCATGATTGAGGTTTATAAGATTATGCATGGGAAAGAGCAGGTAGAGAAAGAGGTACTTTTCTCCCTTTCTCACAATACAAGAACTCGTGGGCACTCCATGAAATTGCTGAGCGGTCGGGTTAGAACGGATAAAAGGAAGTACTTCTTCACCCAAAGAGTGCTTAACACATGGAATTCACTGCCACAGGAAGTGGTGGCGGCTACAAGCATGGACGGCTTCAAAAGGGAATTAGATAAGCATATGGAGCAGAGATCCATCAGTGGCAATTAGCCACGAGGTATAGATAGGGACTCTGGGGCAAGTGATGCTCTGTCATCTTGGTGCTTGGGGGGGGTCAACAGTGGGAGGGCTTCTAATGTCCTGGCCCCACTGCTGGACCTCCTGATGGCACTGGTATTTCTGGCCACTGTGTGACAAGAGTGTTGGACTGGATGGGCCTTTGGCCTGATCCAACATTGGCATCTCTTATGTTCTTATGATGAGCTCTTCTCATGCCATGTGACTAATGTGAAATAGAGACCTCTTCAGTCTTCTAGCAATGGGAGCAGGGACTCCTTGCCACAGGGGAAGGACACAACATCAGCTCTTCCCCTTTGATGGGTCAGACACTTATAGAGCTACCACAATGAGCAATCAACTCTCTGTTACCTCCAGCACTAGCCAAAAAACACACTGACTCATTGCTGCAGTGGTTCAGCCCTAGGAACTCTAATAGGTTGTCATCAGGGAGGTACAGTCCTAATGCAGTCATCATACTCACTGTTGAGATATAATTGAACTAGTTTTCACTCTGTTTCCAGCGCATAGGATTTCAGCCTAAGGAGAGAGATATAAATCTGTATCTATAGACTGTAATAGCCAATGGCTGTTTTCAATTGAATGCCAGATGTTAAGGTTTGTCTGATGCTGGTTTCCCCCCCTATGTCTATGAACAACTCTAAAGGTTTTCAAAGATACCTCCCCACTCCTGTTCAATTGACTTCCAGTTCAGGGTCCCCAACTTTTTTTCAGCCAGTGGGCAACTTTGGAATTCTGACAGTGTGTGGTGGGCAGTGTTCCCTCTAAGCTGAACTAGTGTGAGCTAGCTCACAGTTTTTTAGCCTCCGGCTCACACATTTTTGGCTTAGCTCAGGAAGAATGGCTCCAGAGCAAACTAATTTATGCAGTAGCCAAATTCTCACTCACCTTAAATACCAGTAGCTCACAAAGTAGAATTTTTGCTCAGAAGACTCCACAACTTAGAGGGAGTATTGGTTGGCAGGGTGATGTCTCTACTTTTTATTATGCTGTCTAGGTTTGCCATAGCTTACCTCCCAAGGAACAGGCGTCTTTTAATTTCATGGCTGCAGTCACTGCCTGCACTGTGCACTGTGCAGCTTACGTACTTTAAAACCACTCCCCATGGAACCCTGTATCATACACACCACTGCAGCAATTCCCGCAGCACCATCTTCTGGAACTGGTCAGCCAAATAAGGACAGAACCACCAAAGCCTAGCACTCCTTGCTTCCAACCCAGTCAGTCTCTCCAGTAGGATTCCATGGTCAATGGTACTGAAAGCTGCTGACAGATCCAGAGGAATCAACAGGGATGCATTCTCCCCATTGCTCTCCTCCCAGAGCAGTCTTCCTTTCATCTTGAGTGCTTGGAGAGTCTTGTACAAATCCTGGGCCTAGCTACTGAAGGGGTTAGGAGCTCTTGATGGGAAAGGATGCCAAGGAGTGATTTCACATGTTGATTCAAAATGGCAGCCAAACTTTTGACTGTTAGGTAACAAAATAATTCCTCCTTACAAGCAATAGCACCTCCCCCAAAACTAAAATACCATTTGTAATCCATTCTTATCTGTATGTGTTTCACAGAGTTTGGATTTGTATACATGGCCAATGTTCCCTCTAAGCTGTGGAGTCCTGTGAGCAAAAAATCTACTTTGTGAGCCACTGACATTAAAGTTGTGAGCAGGTGATTTGGCCACTGCATAAATTAGTTTGCTCTGGAGCCATCCTTCCTGAGCTAAGACAAAAATGTGTGAGCCAGAGGCTAAAAAACTGTGAGCTAGCTCCCACTAACTCAGCTTAGAGGGAACACTGCATGGGACTTTTGTTGGGGATTGAATATACTCCTGAAACAGTCAGTGACTATTCGTTTTTTCATCCGTAGGGGAACCTGGAAACCAGAGGACTTCAATTAATGCAGGTGCTCTAAATCTATGATTTGTGGACACACCGTATCTGTTCATTCCTGCGCTTTCATCCCTGATAGCCCCCATTTACACATTCTTTCAACTTGTAATCTATATACCAACATCTTTAACCTATGATATTTCCCCATTCTTCTTCACAGTGAATATCAGCAATATCATAACCATTTGGGAACATTTGCCACATAGCCAAGATTAGGTGGGGCCAACAAACCCTCCAGAGCCTCCTCATGTGAACTTCAACATGACTCATACTGGAGAAGGGAAGGGGATAACAGCATCCTGGGTTTCATCTTCTCTCTCTCTACTACCATCCCCTGAAGCCAGTTAGCAGATGGGAGGAATGGCATGTCCTCTGAGGCTTAAGTCCCTGGCCCTTATGAGGGAGACTCCCTGAGATATGCCTGCCCCTTCCTCTCCATGCCTCCCAGCTTCCTAGGATGTTGGGCAGGAGCCATTGCAAATTGGGTGTGGTTGAGCTTACCTCCAGCCTTATCCTCCACCTTTCTTATACGGCTGCCCTGCCTCCCCCCTCCCCCCACCAGCTGATGCTGTCACACTGTTAGATCGCCGCTAACAAAGAACCGGAGAGTGATTTCAACAAAAGTGATCAGCTTTATTGTAGGTACGAACAAGCGCTTGAAAGAAGTCATAACCAGAACAACTTAACATTGGGAGCTAGGCTCCTTTCAAACATTCCCGGGCTAACGTAGCCACGCCTATTTACAATAAACAACCAATGAGGTTGTGCGGATAACGTCCAATGAAAGTCCTTCCCTCGCAGGGAATTGGTATAGTTCTGATTGGTCGCTGTTGTGGAGCGACCAATAGCAAGTAGGCTCGAGCTTATCATGGAGAGTTAATGCGGCGATTCGTGTAAGCCTCTTCGAATACACCACACACACACCAAGGCTCAGGACTGCCCCATGGGATGGCTGTCCCTCCCTCCCTCAGCCCTGCCGGCTTAGGTATGCCGCCGGCCTCTGTCTTGAGCAAGCCTGGCTTTGACAGGACCACCATATGGAAGTTGGAGTGCCCTGCTGTGTTGCCTGGCAGGGGCAGAGCCAACTTCTGGTGTGTACATGCTTTTGCCAGGCAGGATCCTCCAGCTGGAGGTGCTGAGCTACCCCTGGACACCATCACAAGTTGTGATCCTCCTAAACAATCCAGTGGCAGCATAGAGTAATCTAAGGGCCAGACTACACATTAGCTTTGCCATGGGGAAATGCCTGCTCAAAGTTCCCCATGGGAACTCTATTTAGAAGCACCACAGGGGCCCAATTCTAGACAGGCCCATAGCGTGGGAGAGAGGGGGCTCCTGCCTCCCCCTGCATCAGACTGGCTCAAAACAGTGCGGGGGAACACTATTTTCCCCATCCTGGGGCTGCTTGTACAAGAATGCAGTGCCCTAAAGAGCAAATAACACCCCCAGGGCCATTTCAGATCCAGAAAACAGCATGGGCAGGAGTCCCTTCCCCCCCACACCCCCCACAGCAGTCCTGGTCAGATTCAGACTCCTCCAGCACTTCAAATAGAGTTGCCACAGGGAATTCACAGCTGCCATATGTCTGCCAGTCCCTTCTATAATCACAGGTAAAACACAGTTTGACCCCAGGTCCTTATTTTCCAAGGATACTGTTAAATACTGGGTTCCATGGATAGTCTGACCCCAAGCCTAGTGATCAGCTCTGCTTTATGAGTGATTCAGCAAGAACAAGGCAAAGACCCAGTGCAGCAGCCCTGTTTAAATAGCATGCAACTCCACCCGCTTCCCAGACAACTACCAACAATAGGCTATTGTCAGAACCATTAATTCCTCATTGGCCACCTCCAGAGTCCTGGTGGGCTATTGTTCTAGAGCTCCATGCTCAGCCGTTCTCTGGTAGAAACAGTCCTGGAATGTTCCAGTCCCAATACATGACAGATACTTCCCAAGCTTCTGCTTTGGCACTAAGCTGCCTAGCTGGAAACAGAAGGTGCTCCAAAAAGGGAATGTTTTGCATTGAGGAAATTGTTCTTGTTCTCTGATACTGTCCCATTTATGCCCAAAGGGCCAATGTTTGGTGCCATGGTGACATGTCATATATGTGATGATGCCTCCTTAAATCCATGAAAAATAAACATCCCCATTTTGTCCATGATGCCATTGCCTGGTTTCTGCAGTGTTGTTTATCTCCCCAGTTTGTCTTCTTTTATGACTCAGAGGATAGTCAGCTTCAGCGATGGCTATCAAAAAGCTGTTCCTATAATTCATATTATTCACAGCACTCTGATGTGGGGCGATTTTTCTTCTCCTCCTCCTCCTTCTGTAAGGATTTATATTATGGCTCGGAGTAAAGTGTTTACACAAAGTTCAGAGGCTCAGCCAAAGTCATTTACAAAAGAAAAGAACTATCCAGAAAATCAAAACAAAATGGTTGATCAGTTTCCCAGAGAGAGTGGTATTCGTGTTGTCTGTGTATCTGCCTGCCTCACTGATGACATATTTTATCATACCAAACACAATGAAGTCATAAGAAAGACATGTATTGCAGTCTAGCCTGGAGGGAAGGGGGTTGCTTTCAGTCTCACTGTAGACTGGGAAAAGGAGCTGTAGGAGAGACCAAAGTTACAAAGAAATGAAAAAGGCCCACGCCCATCCCCTCTCCAGATATTTCAAAATATTCTTAATAAAACATCAAAACACTAATATTATAATTAAGAATATGTTATCATTAAGAAAGAGCCAACATGACCATTTTTGCTTCTTTTTGATTTCATGTGTTACTTTTGTTCATCCCAGTACATAACACATACATTGGCATGGTTGGGGCCTTTGGTTTATTTTGTTCTTGTTGGTGTCACTAATTCTTTTACACCATTTTTACCCCACAACACCTTTGCCTTAGGCAGTTTGCTGTATTCTTTGTTGCTTGCATGGTCTTTGAATTTTGTATTCCTAACCCTATGCAGACCTGATACATGTGCTTTGGGCACTTCCAAAAATCAATTTTTTTTGGCAAACTGTAGTTCAGTTTATTAATGATAAGTCTAAAAGAAGGCCTGCATGGTTAAAAATGCACACCAAGGAAGCTATAAAAAGTAAAGAGGCTTCTTTTAAAAAGTGGAAGATCTGCCCCAATGAAATGAACAAGAGGGACCACAGGCTCTGGCAAAAGAAAAGTAAGTCAGTAATTAGGCATGCAAAAAGATTTGAGGAGTGGGTTGCTAAAAGCATCAAGACAAACAATAAACATTTCTTTAAATATATCTGGAGCAGGAAATCAGCCAAAGAAGCAGTGGGGGCTTTGGATGACAAAGGAATAAAGAGATTGCTAAAGGATGGCAGAGAAGCTCATTGAATTTGTTGCTTTTGTAAAATGAAATGGGTAAAACGGAGTTCCTCTGGCCCTCTCTCTATACATGCCCTATCAGATAGTAAAATATTGGACAGGCTCCTTACCTTAGGCAGTTACTGATCTGTAGAGTTTTCACTACCTTGAAGCTTTCTGTAGCTCTCCAGGCCAGTACGGTCAATGGCTGTCTCCTCCAGACCTCAGCTAGGAGTTCTGTCTGCTCTGACAGATGCAGCACAAAAGAGCCCTTCCTCTTTGCTCCCCTGAATTTTATCACCTCTCTTTTCCACACCCACATCAGGTCAAGCCACGTCAGAGAAGCTTTTCTAGAAGTCTTCAGAATTTTCCTTCCTGAAGTCTCTCTAGTATTTAATACCTCCAAATTTCTGTTACCTGCTTGGAGAGGGAGGGGAGAGCTTGACCATCCCATTGTCTAGGCCTATTAGCATTTGTACGAAGGTTGGCTGAGGTAAGTCTGGAAAACAATTGAACTGACCTCCTTTCTTCCAGCCTGTTCTCTGCCGAGAGGGGAAAAGAACTTTTAAAACTTAAAAGTGAAGGTTTTACTCATTTCAAACCTCCAAACAAAAAATGCAGTTCTTCATACAGCCTAATGTCTGTCCCAGGCAAATTAGGAGAAACTGTAATCAAAGACAGAATTGTTAGGCACACAGAGGGACAAAGCCTGTTGAGGGAAAATCAGCATGGCTTCTGCAAATGGAAGTCCTGCCTCAGAACCTTTTGGAGTGCTCTGAGAAAGTGAACAAGCATGTAGACAATGGTGACCCAGTAGCCATTATATACCTGGACTTTCAAAAGGCTTTTGACAAGGTACCTTACCAAAGACTCCTGAATAAACTTAGCAGTGATGGGATAAAAGGAGGGGTTCTCTTATGGATTAAAACGTCTTTAAATGACAGGAGCAAAGAGTAGGAATCAATGGACAGTTCTCACAATGGAGGGAAGTAAGCAGTGGGGTCCCACAAGGATCAATATTTGGGGCCAGTACTATTTAATTTATTCATAAATGTTCTGGAACGAGGGGTGACTACTGTAGTGGCCAAGTTTGCAGATGACAAAAAATTATTCAGGATGGTGAAATACAAGGCTGACTGTGAAGATCTCCAAGGGGACCTCCACAAATTAATTTCAATGTTGCTAAATGTAAGGTGATGCACATTGGGACAAAAAAAAAATCTCAACTTCAGGTATAGGCAAATGGGGTCTGAACTTGTTGAGATTCAGAGGAGGAAAGATCTTGGGGTCATAGTGGATTGTTCAATGAAAGTGTCAACCCAGTCTGCGGAACTGACGAAAAGGCAAACTTTATGCTAGATATTATTAGGAAAGGGATGGAAAATAAGATTGCCTGTATTGTAATGCCCCTGTATGGTGCGGCCTCATTTGGAACACTGTGTACAGTTCTGATCATATCTCAAAAAGGACATTGCAGAGCTGGAAAAAGTACAGAGGAGGGCAACCAAGATGATTAGGGGGTTGGAGCACCTTTCCTATGAGGAAAGTCTGACGAATCTGTGACTTTTCAGTTTAGAACACAGATGACGAAGTGAGGGCATGATAGAGGTTTATAAAATTCTTAATGGAGTAGAGAAAGTTGACAAAGAGAACATTTTCTCCCTCTCCCAAAATACTAGCACTCAAGGGCATCCAATGAAGCTGATGGGCAGTAAGTTCAGGGTGGACACAAGGAAATACTATTTTACACAGAGAGTGATTAAAATGTGAAATTCACTGCCAGAAGATGTAGTGATGGCCACAGGAATAAACAGCTTTAAAAGGTGATTAGATAGATTCATGGAGGATAAGTCTATCAGTGGCTACTAGCCATGGTGACTGAGGGGAACCTCCACATTCAGAGGCACTAAACCTCTGAAACCCAGAGTCAGGAGGCAACATTAGGAGAAGGCCTTGGCCTATATGTCGTGTTGTTAGCTGCCCAGAGGAACTGACTGGCCACTGTGTGTGACAGGATGCTGGACTAGATGGACTATTGGTCTGATCCAACAGGGCTCTTCTTATGTTTTTATACCACTGGAATCTAAGATAACTTTAAGATTGAGATAGATAACACTGTTAGGCTATTTAGAAGGATTTGTCATTTCTTCAGACCCTGAGTTAGTTGCAACATTGCCTGGAACTGCTAAGATGGTTATTGCAGCACATTGGAAGAAAACAGACACACACACGCCCTGCAAAAAAGACTGCATTCATCATGTTTGGGATACAGCTTTATTAACTAAATTAATAAATGACCAAAGTATGCAGAGAAATAATTTCCAGTGTACAGATTAGTGTTGTGAATTTTGGGCAATCTTTGTAACATGTTAGAATGAAAAAAATAAGGGATTAAATCAAAATAGGGACATTTAAATTGAACCAGACAGTTTCTGAAATTTGGCCTCAACTAGCCAGAACTAGTTATGAAAACTAGGGATAGGACCAAATTTCAAAAGCAGTCTGGTTGGTCAATCTAACACTGCCTGCAGAGAGGTTCTGGCAAGCATATAAATAAAAAGTGCCTCATGCTTGTATGCGGCTCACATGGGGACAATCACAACACTCCCACATGTGAGTTTTTATGCCTTTTTTGAGCAAATGTCTTATGAAACAACTATAGATCACATTTATTCATTATATCCCACCCTTCCTCCAAGGAGTGCAGGGTGACATACATGGTTTTCCCACCCAACTTTATCCTCACAATAACCTTGTGTCAGCAGAGGTCAGCCTTGACATCCAATGGTTTTATTTATTTAACATTACTCCTCTTTCTCAACCTAAAAAGACTCTTCCAAAGCTAACAGAATTCAAAAATACACTTATAATTTAAAGGTCATGTGTTATCTGGGTGACTGAATAGAAAGATGAATGTGTCGTCTAATATCTAATGATCCCCAAAAGAAGTGGAAGGATTACATCTGTTAGAAAAATCAATAACTCACCTCCCATATGGTATCATTGATGTGGCTCTCAGCCTCCCAAAATCCAGTTAAAAAATCACCACATGGCCAAATGTGCTGAGTCAGAGTGACTTCTCTAAAGCCCCATGGGCTGCATGATTTGAGTGGAATTTGAGCCCATGGGCCCTTAACAGAGGTTTGACACTCTTGCACTGCCCCAGCTCTACACAATGTGTAAATATGCAGACCATGGAAGAACCTTTCCTTCTCCTCTCTGCAAAAACTGGGCACATCTCTTCTAAACCCACTCTACTACATTTATCTTTATTTATCTTTACATTTATATCCCGCCCTCCCCGAAGGCTCAGGGCGGCTCACAAGGGGCATAAATGCCTGGTTAAAACAATTAACAATATAAAATACAATATGCATAATACACTAAAAAATGTCGGTGCTCCAGAATTACTTAACTGTAGATTTCAAGATGGGGTTCTGGAGGTTTTATACCAGAACAACAAACCAACAATGTGCATCCCAACTACACTGTCATCTGCCAAGGAACGTCTCACGCCCCCAATAATACCCACTCCACTGATGGTCAAAGTGCGGAGATGAGGGGCGGTGATGGAATAGTGGTGGCGGCGGCTCCTACTCAAAAGCCTGGTGGAAGAGCTCATTCCACCAGGTAGGAGCCACCACCGAAAACGCCCTGGCCCTGGTGACAGCGAATTTGATGTTTCTGGGGTTTGGAATATCCAGGAGATCTTGATTCCCCGACCGTAGTGCCCTTGGGGGAACATGTGGGGAAGGACGGTCCCTTAGGTAAGCCGGACCCTGGCCATGTAGGGCTTTAAAGGTTAAAACCAGCACTTTGAAGCGAATCCGGTACGCCATTGGCAGCCAGTGCAGCGCTTTCAGCACAGGCCGGATGTGGTCCCGTCAGCAGCCTTGCTGCATCAACAGCCTTGCTGCAGTCTTGCTGCAGCATTCTGTACTAGCTGCAGCTTCCGAATTTGCGACAGAGGCAGCCCCATGTAAAGAGCGTTACAGAATTCTAGCCTCGAGGTGACCGTCGCCTGGATCACTGTAGCCAGGTCATCTCGGTCGAGGAAAGGAACCAACTGCCATGCCAGCCGAAGACGGTAAAAGGCCGACTTGGCAGTGGCTGCCACCTTGGCCTCCATCGTTAAGGAGGAGTCCAGGAGCACACCCAAACTCCTAACCTCCAACGATGGCACCAAAGGAGCCCCATTGAAGGTCGGGAGAGGGAGCCCCAACACCGAACCGATCCGACTCAGGCCCAGGACATCCATTTTTGCCGGGTTTAGTTTCAGCCGACTCAGTCTGAGCCAACCAGACATGGCCTGTAACGCCCGATGAAGGTCATCCGGGGCGGAGTCCGACCGACCGCCCAGCATCAGATAGAGCTGGGTGTCATCTGCATATTGATGGCACCCAAGCCCACAACTCCGGGCAATCTGGGCAAGGGGGCGCATATAGATGTTAAACGACATTGGGGACTGCACCACCCCCTGAGGCACCCCACATTCAAGAGGCCACCTCCGGGACCGCTGATCCCCTATCACCACCCTTTGAATTGCTCTGGACCATCAGTTGATAATGTTTGCATATTTGCTGCTACTTCTTCGTTCATGTTTAGCCCACAAAAGTATCCTCTGGAGAAAGGCACGCTAAATATGCCACAGGTAAACACATTAAAGAGTCCGGAGTCACAGTTCTGAACTTAGACCACGCCAGATGCTATCACCAGCATCAATGCTGACAGCATCTTTGTCAGGCGTAAGGGTTGGTGGGTGGGGAGTTGTTAAAACCATCCTGGAGGAAGCTAAGTGGGCAGCTTAGAACCAGGCTATGGGCAAGCTTGCACCCATAATCATCACTGCCACGGCCTGGGTCCAAACCTCTGTAGGGGCTCTAGGCTGCCAGTGGCCTTCAGGATAGTACTGGAATTTCCACAGTATGGCCAGCCCACCCCTGGAACAAAGGAAGCATAATAAAATAGCAAGGTCTGCTTTGTGAACTGGGAATGGTTTTCCTCGTTGCTTCCTCTTTCGTGCTTTGAGCACTAGAATGATCATTACTGCCTCTAAAAAGGGTGGGCTGCTTCTCAGTCAGGAACTGTCTCTACAGGCCAAACAAATGAGACTTGCTAAGGGCCAGTTTCAGCCAAAGAACTGAAATGTGAAGCGCTTCTAAGATAAAGTGACACGGTTCTTTTAAGTTTTAAAACGGCTTTGAATCCAATAAGACAGCTCTGGCATTTGGTATTCAGTAATGGCACAGAACTGCACACTTGTGTGTGCTTTTAAAGAAAGCCTTTGATCTTATTGACTGAGGGCTGTTTCTAACCTTATGCATACGGGAAAATGTGAAAACTATTTGCATAACAATGCTTCACATTTATATAGAGCTTCTGAGTGCTCAAAGTATTTCGCATACATTATCCCACAGCCATACAAAAAATGGCACCGGGGACAAATGCTTATAAGTGGGAAAGGAACACAGAGAGGAAGAAGACCCCTCCACCCCAAGCACTGATTTTCTGCCCTGAATGCCTACATTTTGCAGAGAGAGAGACAGAGCGCTGAAGACAAGCGACATGTGCAAAGGAAGATCAAACCACCAATCATGCTCAGATCCCCACACAGCAACTGAGCTACAAAAAAGTACCCATTGGGAGACTGGGGCAGTAGTCTGCTGGGAGCTAACTATTTCCCCATGCTATTTCCCTGGTCTGAAATGCCCCTCCCAGCTTGTAGCCCAAGCTGATTGGCTATGCAGCATTATCACAGCAATATATTTACAAATCAACTCACAACTAGACAGGATCAAATACACCTTGGACCGTGGACAAAATAAAATACTGAACTAAAACAGCAGCAGATAGAAGCATTGATGGGTGCAACTTAGTTCACCAAAGGTGAACATCCACACATTTAAGGCACTTGGGGAAAATATTTCTGCTCCCTCGTTTCTTTTGACCGGAAAAACCCTAACAAGCAAATTTTCTGCACAGTGTCAGAAATCAGTGGGTATATGTACAAGTAGTTCCGCATGAGATTGTGGTTCTGATGTGATACATTTCAGCTAGTGATACATTAGTTTTAATCTAAATTGTAGTATTTTCATTTGGCCTCTTCTGTTTTGTAGTATTATATTAACCACCGTGAAAAAAATACTGAGAAAGAGGTGAAGAACTAGTGCAGCACACTGATAAAGTGGAGATCAGGAATGAACAAGATGTCCAGGTTGTAAACCCCATCTTGGCCAAGAATATACAGGGTGGCCTTAAGTGAGCCACTATCTCCAGATTTTGCCCCCCTCCATCTACAGTGTGGAAATGAAAATGGTCTACTTTGACTTACTACAAAAAACACTATATGTACAAGAAGTTATTAAGGGAAGCTGCTGCTGTTGGGGGGTTTTTTTATGGAAGTGGATGTCAGCCTTCTCAGATCCTTTAAAACAAAGTCAATATTTTCTGTTTAGCTTGCTGAAGCAAAATGGGATCAGAAAGTCCAGAGACACATATCAGTGCTATCAACTAAAAGAAATGTCACACTTCAGCAGGTAAGGGGAAGGTAAAAACACAGGGACAGCAGGGATTGGTTCCAAAGACAGGAGGTATAGTGTGATGCCTGATTTCTGAGGATGTGTTATAATGCAAAGAGCAAATCGAGCCTGGGTTTAGGCCAGAGAGACATTTGCAAGATTTCCTGTAGATTCTTGTCTATGAGAATAGTAATATCATCCATTCATATAAAATGGCTACAGTGTGATTAGCCAATGGTGTCTGCATACCGCACCAGTTAGCATAAAGTCCCTCGGATTTTATATACTGGTAGTATTGGACAATAAATGTACATATCACTGCATTTCTAACAGCACAAAAATCTTTCAATTAACTGAAACATCAATTATCTGAACCAATTCAGAGGATTAGAGACAACTCACAAACAATAAAGGTAAAGGTTCCCTTGCTCGAAAGCCAGTCAAATCCAACTCTAGGGTTGCGGTGCTCATCTCCGTTTCAAAGCCGAAGAGCCAGCACTGTCTGAAGACGTTTCCGTGGTCATGTGGCTGGCATGACTAAACACCAAAGCGCACGGAACACTGTTACCTTCCCACTGAAGTGGTACCTATTTATCTACTTGCAATTTCTTGCTTTCGAACTGCTAGGTTGGCAGGAGCTGGAACTAGAGACGGGAGCTCACTCCGTCATGCGGCACACTCGGGTCTCGAACTGCTGAACTACTGACCATCCACAGCCTGCAGTTCAGCGTCTTAACCACTTGAGCCACCGCAGCTCCTCACAAACCATACTAGCATACAAATTCTATACAAAATTTTCACCAGGGCTTGTTTTACACCAGGGAGTGAAACTGCAGCCCTGCAGAGGAAGCAAGTGGGTCAGAAGTGGGCAGGAACAGCATTCCCATGCCAATGTCCTCGTGCCACTCCCTACTGGCATTGCCCCCTCCCCAAGCCCTTCCCCCTTGCCACATCTGTGTAAAAGCACCAACATGACAGGAATCTTACCAGGCTCTTCTGTAGCCTGGTGATCGCCCTCGCCCCCAACAGCTAAGAGCCACCCCTCAACAGTGAAAGAAAAAAAGACCCATTAAAGAGGTGGAAGATGAGAAAAATGGAGCTTAGTGTAGGGTTGCCAACCCCCAGGTCTGGGTGGGGGTTCTCCCACTATTGGGTGCTCCAATCTACCCCAGCTTTCAAAATGGTGGCACTAAGCTAGGGTTGCCGGGTCCCCTAATCACTCCAGTGGGGGGGATTTGAGGAGCATTCCAGGGTGGGTGGGGATGCCCCAAGCCCCACCCCCAAGAGCAGTCACCTGCGGCCACCCCTCTCCATCCCCTCCTGAGATTTAAACAGTTTAAGCTGATCAGGAGGGAGCACATGGCCTGCTGATCAGCTGGAGGGCCCTTGAACTATTTCAGGATGGAGGGAGAGGGGCTGTCGCTGGCCACACTATCCGCTCGCAAAAGGACCCTTTAATGGGTGGGGGCCGTTGCATACGGGGCTGATTTTCCAGCGGTGATTCACCGCATAGGATTCAGGTGAACAGGGGGGTGGCACACAAAGCTGGCTGCAAGCGGTGCTTGCAGTGAGCGGGCCAGCAGCGCACATGACTGAATCCCAAGCAGCAAATTGCCGCTGGGAAATAAGCCCTGTGTGCCGCTGCCCCCACCTCACTCGCAAAAAGACCCTTTAAATGGCCTTTTTGCAAGCAGAGCATGAGGCTGGTGATAGCCCCTCTCACTCACTCCTGAAAGATTTAAAGGGCTCTCCAGCTGATCGGCAGGCCACATGTTCCCCGCCGATCAGCTGGAGCCCTTTAAATATGGCAGGAAGGAAGGGAGAGCAGTGGCTGCAAGTGGCTGCTCTTGGGGGTGGGGCTTGGGGCATCCCCACCCACCCTGGAATGCTCCTCAAATTCCCCCCGCTGGAGTGATTAGGGGACCCGGCAACCCTAGTTTAGTGCCACCATTTTGAAAGCAAACTTTCACATGGATCCTCTGCCTGCAGCCATAAAGGTTTTCCTTTGCTCTGGTTTAAAAGGGGACCCCTGGCAGCACCACAAACTGTGCTCAGGAACAACATGGTGCCTTGTGGAACCTGCCCTTCCCAGTTCCCCATGAGGAAACAGCCATGGTGAAGTGGCCATACAGCCCATCATCTTGCCCTCCCCTCAGTTAACTACATTGAAACTCAGTTCACATTAATAGTTTTTCACTTGTAGGTCACTGCAAGCTGAGTGTGTATGAAACAACTGCATAATCAGATCATCATGTGATAAAATCTTCAGGGATCCAACCAGCACACATTCCTGCCATCGCTCTTGAGCCTTTAAGCTAAGATCCTTAGGTGGAATTAAGCTCCATTGAAATCAGTAGGGTTTATTTCCAAACCAATTTTGGATTGGGATTCCAGACTGTATTTTACGTGCAACTGAATTACCACAGTATAATTTTTGTGCCAAATAACTCAAGCATGGTACAGCCTTTGGCGCTTCTTTCTAGACTAAATATAAATATTCTTTACCTTTGTGGATCATCTTTGAAGAGGAATGAACATATCCCTCTCAAATAACTGTGTATCATCAAACCAGCTGATGGATACTAAAACTTGCCAAAAGTCAGGCATCAAAACTCATGTGAATTGGTTTGATGTGAGAGATGGCTGCTGGCCACAGTTACCTATGAAGTGTTATGTAACACGAAACTGTCTTGTACATAAATCACTGGTCTTTGGTGCCCTGCATCTGGAGCTTAGATCTCTTGGTTAATGTCAAAAAGACATTTGTTTTTATATATGTATATATTTTCAAACATTCCATGAGGCAGACAGCATTCTGGGTTCCTAGCTGAGCCAAATTTATAAAAGAACATTGGAAAAATCCTAGGGGGACCTCTAGAGGATCTCAGTGTCACAATCATACCAAGAACTTATACTAACTCATTTACATCATGGGTAGCCTAATTTGATCCATACTTACTTTCTTTAGGATGCAGAACTTAAATGAGAGATTCATACAGACAGAGTAGCCATGAATCACTCTTCAGCTGCACGCCACACAGTGAGGTGATGACATCAAGAAACAAACACTGCAGTCCCAAGTAGTTACACTCTTCTAAATCCACTGAAGTCAAGGGGCTTAGAAAGGCATAACTCTATTTAGGACTGCACTGAAATGTCCCTTCTGTTTCTGGACACAATTCAAACCTCTGGTTCTTACCTATAACATCCTAAATTGCTTTTGGCCAGGGTGCTTGAAGAAATGCCTCTTCCCATATCGTCCAACCCACCAAGTTGATCCTTCTCACAAGTCCTTTTACTCTTTACCCCCAACTACAAAGGTGAGGTGGGTGGCAACCAAAAACAGGGCTTCTTCGGTGGTGGTACCTTGCCTTTAGAATACCCTCTCCCTTGAAGTTTCTGCAGCTCCTCTTTATGCAGATTTGAAACTAAGGGATTCCATATTTTTAGCTGTTTTATAGTCTGGTCGTAGCCTAGTAACTATTTTATTAATATCATTTTAGTTGGCTGTTTTATGTGCCCTAGCTTTTATGCCCTCTGTTGTTTTACTGTCTTGACTTCTTTTGTTAGCTTTTTGAATAAGGTTTTATTTTTAATGACTTGGTTTTATTGTTTGTGAGTCATCTTGAGCTGGTCTCAGTAAAAAAATAAATTTCTAGAAATAGTTTATATTTCTTGGGATGTGTCTTCTTTTTTAGCTGAAGGTTTTTTTTGTAAAGCATTATGTACATTGATCTGTCACAATAAGAACATAAGAGAAGCCAATGCTGGATCAGGCCAAAGGCCCATCCAGTCCAACACTCTGTCACACAGTGGCCAAAAATACCAGGTGCCATCAGGAGGTCCACCAGTGGGGCCAGGACACTAGAAGCCCTCCCACTGTTGACCCCCACAAGCACCAAGAATACAGAGCATCACTTGCCCCAGACTGAGAGTCCCTATCCATACCTTGTGGCTAATAGCCACTGATGGACCTCTGTTCCATATGCTTAATTCCCTTTTGAAGCTGTCCATGCTTGTAGCCGCCACCACCTCCTGTGGCATTGAATTCCATGTGTTAATCACTCTTTGGGTGAAGAAGTACTTCCTTTTATCTGTTCTAACCTGACCGCTCAGCAATTTCACTGAGTGCCCATGAGTTTTTGTATTGTGAGAAAGGGAGAAAAGTACCTCTTTCTCTACCTGCTCTATCCCATGCATAATCTTATAAACCTCAATCATGTCCCCCCTCAGCCGTCGTTTCTCCAAGCTAAAGAGCCCCAAGCGCTTTAACCTTTCTTCATAGGGAAAGTGTTCCAACCCTTTTATCATTCGAGTTGCCCTTTTCTGCACTTTTTCCAATGCTATAATATCCTTTTTAAGGTATGGTGAGCAAAACTGTATACAGTATTCCAACTGAGGTTGCATTATGATATTGGCTGATGTTTTCAATTCCTTTTTTAATAATCCCCAGCATAGCATTGGCCTTTTTTATTGCGGTCACACACTGTCTTGACATTTTCAGTGAGTTATCTACTATGACTCCAAGATCTCTCTCTTGGTCAGTCTCTGCCAGTTCGGACCCCATCAACGTGTATTTATAGTTAGGATTTTTGGCTCCAATGTGCAACACCTTGCACTTGGCCATGTTGATCCCCATTTGCCACGTTGATGCCCACTCATCCATCCTCGACAGATCCCTTTGGAGTGCCTCACAATCCTCCTTAGTTCTCACCACCCTGAACAACTTTGTATCATCCGCAAATTTAGCCACTTCACTGCTTACTCCCAACTCCAAATCATTGATGAACAAGTTAAAAAGCATCGGACCGAGTACTGATCCCTGTGATACCCCACTGCTTACCACCTTCCACTGAGAAAACTGCCCATTTATACTCACTCTCTGTTTCCTGTTAATTAGCTAGTTTTTGATCCACAAAAGAACTTGTCCTTTTATCCCATGATTTTTGAGCTTACTTAGGAGCCTTTGATGAGGAACTTTATCGAAAGCTTTCTGGAAGTCCCCCTTGTCCACGTGTTTGTTCACCCTCTCAAAGAACACTAACAGGTTAGTGAGACAAGATCTTCCCTTACAGAACCCATGCTGAGTCTGCCTCAATAGTTTTTGTTCATCAATGTGCTTACTAATTCTTTCCTTAATAACAGCAATAAATTCAGTAAACATCCTTCTTGAGTGAGATGTGAATGAATCCTTCCGGGGTGATATATTTTTCAACACAGATGCAACAGCAAGCTGGCATTCTGCTATCATGTTAATGTGCTACCTGGAGTGGTCCTGGACATACTAGGAATGTTTTTTTAAACACAGAGAACTCAAAAAATTCAGAATAATTCTGTGGACTGTGCAACAAGTGTCCTGGAATTAACGTGTTTTCAATAACTTGGTGTTCCTCAACAGTTGCAGTGTCACAAGTATCCTCAGGGGCAGCTGCATGCATAAAGCATTGCAGAAGTTCAGGGTAACAAAAGCATGAACCGTCAGATACAAAAGAATCAAACTTCCCACTAAGTGAAGCTGGTAAAAATTGTCCTGGAAAGTATGAACACCTGACATACCAGGGAAAGAAGGGAACTGAGAAACAATCCAGAAGTGTGACCCCAAGAACCCAAGGGGCCCTGACCTCCATCAGTGATACTCATCTAAGATGGAGAGAGGGATGATCAATCCTGCTTTCTATTACGCATTAAAGCTCACGTTGCCCCAAGAGCCTTCAAGGATTGTGGTCGCAGTCTAAGGCAGCTCCTTCAGAAGCCCTTGGCGCACCAACAAGGATTATTTTCTTTCTACTTTTCAATGACAGTCTTTTGTGTCACATTGGAGGTGCATTTGAAAGTGAAAATCCTGCAGTTCCCTCCTTGACCCAGCAAGTCAGAACAACCTTCTAAGTTAGCCTCTCTAGTTAGATGTAGTGGGAGGTGGGAACCAAAAAGGAATGGGTTCTTTTGGGGACATTTTTAAAAAATAGCTATTGCACTTGAGATTTAAAACAGGGGAGAAAAGAGCTTTATAATCCTTTCTCCTCATGCTGTTTTATGCTGAAAATCACCCTTGCCAAGACGCTTGGAAGTGATGGTTTTCAGCAAAATAAATAAATAATGGCACAAGGGAACAAAGTTTCAAAGGCTGATCTCCTCTTTCATTTTGTTAAAAAAAATCATTATAATGTTTTTTAAAAGAGTCAAATGGATATTCCATTCAAATACAAAATTCTAAGCAGGCTTGAAGACTGCACTGATTTTCATGACAGGACATCTGCTAGAACTACCTTTTGATAAAAGATGCTGATATTTTAACTGTAAGATTTTTTTTTCATCCATTTTTAACCATTTAATTTATAACATTCACAACACAGACTTGCTCATCCTGTATTAATTTCTGACCCTTTTTGTGGCCGATATGGGACACAAACATCAACCACATTTCTAGAAATAGCATAAAGGTACCTGGTCCAGACCCTAAGGGGGTCACACTCTACTAAAAGGTGCCATAGTTCTGTCAGAGGTGTTCTTGAAAAGAGCAGTTTCTGTCAGAGCTCTCTCAGCCCCACCTACCTCACAGGGTGTCCGTTGTGGGGAGGGGAAGGGAAAGGAGTTTGTAAGCCTCTCTGAGACTCTGAGTGAAGGGCAGGGTATAAATCCAATCTCTTCTTCTTCTAAAAGGAAAATCAACATCGGATATTCTTCAATGACAGGACCAAATACATGGCAAACATTGGAAGGACCCCAAT
Organism: Gekko japonicus; assembly: GCF_001447785.1. Lineage (NCBI taxonomy): Eukaryota > Metazoa > Chordata > Lepidosauria > Squamata > Gekkonidae > Gekko > Gekko japonicus. Next base: position 60,754 of record NW_015176036.1, on the reverse strand, counting down.
CCCCCATGTATACAGAATTGGTTACATAAGGTGTGGGACCTATTTCTGTTAGAGAATTTTAACACATTTCACTCGGAAACCCAAACAGAATGTGACTTTAGAAGTCCACTCCATGATTGGTATCCTCTACTTCCCTAGTTATTTAGGGATACATACCGTACCTTCTTTGTTCCCTCCCCCAAATACTTTCAACAAGAAACACCAGAGTTGCAACAGGGTAGCTAGGGGCTGCCCTGTTAAGGAACCACATCAAGACTGGGACCTGGCGATCCCCTTCAAACTGCTATCTCAAAAACTGGAATTTAACTGAGGCACTCCTGCAGCGCAAGCAAAACTTGGTTCCCTGCTGAGAAACTACAGCTGTCTTTTCATTTTCAGTCAGCCTGATATAGGGAGCCTGTGCAACAGGCCTCAGAATTCCAGAATGCTGAGAGCAGCAGAGGTCTTGATCTTCAAAAGGATCACAGTTGTTGTTGCTCAACATGGAAGTGGAGTAAAAGGGATCTTGATGTGTACTTTGAACCAGATGACTGGCAGAGTCTAACTTGTGACAACATCTCTTCCTATAGTTGTGTCTCACCTATCATATTATCCTGTTGTGTTTCTTGCTCCAGAAGCACAAATAAAACAGGAGGACCCAAGTATGATTCACTAACAATCTCCCTTAAATGATCTATTTTCTTTCGATAAGAGCTGGATTATGTACCATCTGGCCGAAATGCAGAATCTTTATTTCCTCTTTCTTCAAGCAAAATTAATGCCAGTGGTCTGAAACAATGTCTGCCACAACAGCTTATCCTTGACATTAATGGATTGACTTCGATGTTCCATCCACTGCATGTTGGCTACACTTTCCAAAAGACCTCAAAATTCACAGATACATTTGTAACTGTAAGACTCAGCAGTACAGAGATTCATTTGGGAATGACAGTAAACGTAGGAGCTGTGGAAAAGAAATTGAAGATATCTTAAAACACTCTACATATTCTGTATTCTGAGAACGGCGAGGAACTGGTCTCCTACAGCATTTCACAAATGAAGCTCCACCCTGGACTGGCTAAGGATGCAAGATTGTATCCTGACACTTGATCTGTACTTTTAAAATACCTGAGGCACTGTGGACAAAGCACCCAATGATTATTTATGACAGCAAACAGGAATTGTTTGCAAAGGAGGAAGACTAATGGAGGAATGGTGTGGGATGCACTCCAATCCTTTGTCATTGATTGGGAACCTTTAAAGATACTGGCAAGGTGGCTGGGTTACTGTTACAGCCAGGGCTCTAGTCGGGGGGGAGCTCTCAGGTACGGAGCTCCGGAAGAGAACCTCTAGGGGGCGGGGCTGTCACGTGGTGAAGCCCCGCCCCCTTCTTTACCCCGCACTCTGCTTCGATCCTCATTCCGTTTGGGAATGAGGATGAAGCAGGAGGGTAAGTAGCCGGGCCTTCTGACACACTTCCGGTGATGTCAGGGGGTGTGGCCTTCTGTCACTTCCGGTGATGTCAGGGGGCGTGGCATATGCAAATAAGTTATGCTAATGAGTTATGCTAATGAGCTCCGGCAGCTCTTTTTCTACAACAAGACCCCTGGTTACAGCCCTACTTAGGTAAGCTGGGCAAGACCATCTCCTTCCATATGTTTTTCCTGCTGGCTGTTCCCCTACTTAGGGTGGTGAACCTGGCATTGACCAGTGTGAGCCTTTTCTGTCATGGTCCCTCTCTGTGGAATGGGCTTCCTGAAGTGGCAAGGGGAGATCTTCAGGAGGCACTGAAAGTCTTGTTTGTTTGCCAGGACTTTTGAAGGGGTGTAAACAGCAGATCTTTGGAGGGAGGGAGGAGTTTGGGTTCTAATCTGTAACTTTTTAAATTACCTGTAAGCCATCTTGAGCCAAAAGGAAAGGTGAGTATAAATGTTTTAATAAATAAGTCGCCAGGGAGTGAATGTTAAATGCTACACTGGATCCACCAAATGTATAGGAATTAGCCTGCAATTAAAATTTCATTTTTAAATTTACATCACCTTGTATTTGGGTAAAACAAACAAGTGACTCGTTGAGAAGACCCAGCCCACATTTTCCAAGATATAGAATCCAAAGTAAAGCTACAGTGAAGGTATTCAGATTGGAGCAGGTTCAACTCTTAATAGCTCTTACTGAATTCTGAGGTAAACAGGTTGCAATGTACAACTAGGGTTGCCAGATCTGAACCACAAGCCGGCAGGGGACTTATTGGGACACTCTGGGAGAGGGAAGAAAAGAAGCACACCATGTCTATGTCACCTCTGGGTGATGTAGGCATGTCAGGGATGGTGGGGGCTAATTCTACCATAGAGTTTGCCCAAAACCCAGAGCATTGCCCCCCAATGTCACTGACATGCCTACCAAAGTTCCTTCTAAGCTGTGGAGTCTTGTGAGCAAAAATTCTACTTTGTGAACTACTGGCATTAAAGTTGTGAGCGAGTGATTTGGCTATTGCATAAACTAGTTTGCTCTGGAGCCATCCTTCCTGAGCTAAGACAAAAATGTGTGAGCTGGAGGCTAAAAAACTGTGAGCTAACTCACACTAACTCAGCTTAGAGGGAACACTGATGCCTACGTCACTTCTGGGTGACAGAGACATGTCCCATTTGGGGTGGTAACTCTCCCCCGCCAGCCAGCTGGCTGGTGCAAGGGGGAAAGCACCGGAAACCAGGGGATCCCCTGCACACCAGGGGGACCTGGCAACCCCTATGTACAACACAGCTAAGAGGAACTCAAATTTGAACCATACATCATGCCCCAATTGCACATTACAAAGTCTTCATGTCTGTAGGGCTGCCAACAGAGGGGAACATGGGGGACAAAATGGGGGGGGGGCGCTAAGGCTAAGTCAGCTGGAGTACCCCTGAAGCCAGCCTCACAAGGCATCCAGCCAAATTTCTATTTATCTTTAATCTGCAGTTCTGGCTGCAGCCACTAGGAGCACACGGAAGCCTGAGCACAGTAAAAGGCACTCTTATTTAGACTATTCTTGCCTTTCTCCATGACTAACATGATCATCAACCTAAACAGCAGTGGTGCAGGACGAGACAGCACACTGATGGCTGCTACAAGAATTGGCAGACTGGAACCTGCTAAAAGCCTAGCCTTTCTCTCTTCCTTTCCTTGCATGCAGCTCAGCCAAGCTCTTGCAACGTGGTAGTTAGTGTGTTGAAGCAAGATAAAACGACATTTCCCTCTCCTTTCCTTCATTTCTCTCACTCTTTTCCAGACTGTTCTCATTCAGTTTCTCTCCCCCTCCACCTAATTTTCTCCATGTCTTCTCCCCCCCCCCCATTTCATTTTCAATTCTTGGTTTCAAGTCCTTCTCATCCCTATCCTGCTTGGAGTAGTACAGGAGCAAACATTTGTTAATATTATGAACAGAAGGGGGGGAGAAGTTAATATTTCTCTATGATCTAACCAAGTGGGAAAAGGATGCTTCCTCCTTCTCCACCCTCTACATGCATGGTAATGGAACATCAATCTGTTTTAGTGGTTATACATATGGAACAGAAGTTAGAACTCCCTGGGTCATTATTGTGCTGGTGGAAAATCTAACAGCCCTTTGTAAAGGCTACTTTATTATTTGACAAATTATATAATCTTTTTAATATTAAAAATTAGATTTATAACAAATACGATAGCCACAGAGGAGCACAGAGCCAGGTGAAGCAGCAGAGAGGCTGCCGGCAGGGCAGCGGGGGAAGCGCCGGGTGAAGAAGCCGAGCCAGGACCACAATGCCATCATACAGTGACGGAGCAGTGGTGGGAAGACAGCAGCCAGGGATGGGGCCACCCTCGGGAGCACCGGAGGCTCTGGGGGCAGGGGAATCAGCCAGTCAAGGTGGGCCCGAGTGGCGCAGAGCCATGAAGAGCCACTAGGCCAGGGGAGAAGGAGGCTAGAAGCCAGAGCCCTGGCCGAGCAAACTGTCCTGTCTCCTGAGATGAAGTTCTGTTGTGAGTTGATTTTTGGCACGTGCTGCTTCTGTGGGCGGGACTCAAGCAACGCAGCCACCAATGGATAGAGACCCCTGGTGAGTGACACATCAGGGAGCCAATTGATTTGGGAGCATGTGGAATGTTCAGGAGAGTCCATGATCAAAACGCAATTATATGTAAGGAGAGACTGTTACGTGTGATAGGGCGGAAACACATCAGGTCATGTGTACTGGCCCTTGTGTTTAGGCCACTTGAACTTTCTAATGAGACTTTCATTGGGCCCTTATATGTTTCTAATAAATACATGTATTTTTGTATATTATAAGTTTCAACTAGGTTTTTAATATTAGCTCTTTATCAGACTTTCTTACCTTTGTGGTTCTTGATTCCAGTTTTTGGGTCAAGTTTGTTTTCCCCTCCCTGTGTCTTACTCTCCAGCCAAACTAGCCTGGAGAAAAATTGCTGCCAAAGTGGTGATCAGCATATCCCTGGGCATGTAAGAAGGGGCCACAAGAACTAAGCACTGATGCAACCCTTCCTGCCCTCCCTGTCATGATCTGCCTAAGTTCACAGAATCTGCATTGCTGTCAGATGGTCATCTAGCCTCTGTTTGAAAACCTCTAAAGAAGGAGAGCCCACCACCTCCCAAGGAAGCCTGTTTCACTGAGGAACTGCTCTGTCAGGACGTTCTTCCTAACGTTTAGCCAAAAACTCTTCTGATTTAATTTCAACCTGTTGGTTCTGGCCTGACCTTCTGGGGCAACAGAAAACAATTCCATATCATCCTCTGCTTTATAACCCTTCAAGTACTTGAAGATGATTATCATATTACCTCTCAGTTGTCTCCTCTCCAGGCTAAACAGACCCAGCTCCTTCAACCTTTCCTCATAGCTGGAGCCTCCAACACTGGAGACCCCCGGGTTTAACCCCCTTTACTGTCTCATACAAATGAACTGCTGCCTTTCAGACACACAGAGAAAAATAAAACTGACCCATCACTCTTGATAGTAAATGACACAGTTCCCAATGAGTCTTTATCTGTATCTTCCAACTCCTCACAGGGTCCCATACAATGTGCAGGTTCGGGCTCCAATGTTTAATCAATTAATCTCAATAGATTAAATCATTGAAAACCTTTTGAACAACTAATAAGGTGCACCCTACTAAATGGGGAATGTACTTTAACAACACAGAATTTTAATACAAGTATTTACAAAATATGTAAGGGGCACACACCATCTCAGAAGAGGTGTTACTCTTCTCTCATGCAGGAGGGTATACTTCATCTAAAATGATGTGCTGTGATGTGTGTAAACTCCCTAAAAATAATAAAAGTTCCATATAATCTTTAACTGCATGCAAATTTAATAATTAATTATACTCTGTAGACTACTCTGTGGGGCTTACTTCAGAGTATACGCGTGTGACGGACAGCCCTTAAAACAAGTTTCAAAATGCTGCATTATCAGAGTACCAGGAGGTGAAGAGTTAAATCTCCTCAAGAATTGAGAGCTTTGAGTGACAGGTACCCCAAGTACTCTGATTGGCCAGCTTCAGCTAAGGACAGAAATTGATTTAGCTGGGTGCTGAGGGGGAATGGGCATTCTGACAGAGTAGGAATACGGCCAGCATCGATTTGCTGTGGAAACTTCAGCAGGGTATAATCTCACAGAGTCCACCATTTTCTCCAGGGGAACTGATCTCTGCTATCTGAAAACCAGTTGTAATTCCGAATGATCTCCAGCCCTCACCTGGAGATTGGCAACAATGTTTCCCTAGGAGGAAGTGGCTGGTTTGGAGAGTGGTGTTTATGGTATTGTACCTGTCTGAGGTATCACCCCTCCTGAAGCCCCACCCTTTCCAGGCTCCACCCCTCAAATCTTCAGTTTGGTGTAGTGGTTAAGTATGCGAACTCTAATCTGGGAGAACTGGGTTTGATCTCCCCACCCTCCACTTGCAGCTGCTGGATGACCTTGGGCAAGCCATAGTTCTGTCAGAACTGTTCTTGAAACAGCTCTTTCAGCCCCATCGATCTCTCAGGGTGTCTGTTGTGGGGAGGGGAAGGGAAAGGAGATTGTAAACTGCTCTGAGGCTCCTTCAGGTAGTGAATGGTGGGGTATAAATCCAATCTCTTCTTCTTCAGGAATTTCCCAACTGGAGGTGGCAACCCTATCTCCTTTCCACCCAACCATCAACCTACCTTTATCTGCCCCTCTGACTTCAGCTTTCCATCCCTTCCCTCCCTGCGGCCTCTACCTAGGAAAAGTACAGTCTTTCTCAGTAGTGGGGACCCAAGCAGGAGGGAAGCGACCTCAGCAAGTATAATGATACAGAGTTCACCCTGCAAAGCAGCTGTTTTTTCCAGGAGAGCAGGTTTAATTCTGAGTAATCTCCAGCCCTCACCTGGAGATAAGCAGCAATGGTTCACTAGGAGAAAATAACTGCTTTGGCGGCATTCTATTCAACTGAGGCGTCTCTCCTCCTCAAACTCTGGCTTCTGTACACTCCATCACAAAATCTCCAAGAATTTCCCAACCTGGAGCTGGCAACCCTAGTCAGGACTGGCCCCAATGAGTTCCCCACAAAGGCCAAAGTAAGCCTGGAAAGGGCCTCCTGCCTTTGCCTTTTTACTGACAGAACCAAGCTTGGTTGCCTAGCAACAGCCACTGAAGGGAAAGCTAGCTCCACAACAGGAGAAGAGAATGGTTTGACAGCCGGTAGCTCACCCCAGTAACCAGCCACCCACAGAGGAGCCAAGCAGGAGAAGTGTCTTCATCAGGAGAGACAGCTGTTTTGGCAGTTTATTCTGACAGGGAACACTGGCCAAGCCGGCAGTGGGCGGGAGAGAGGATCAGACCCAGCACCCAGCCAATGGCACGTGAGTACTCTTGAGTGGCGGTTGATGAGCCAATGGCTGATGGAGCATACAGCACAGCTTATATCAGATTCCTGATTTGAGAGAAGAGAGACAATTCTGTACCTTAACTGCTGAAAATCTGCTCTGAGGAAGAATTCAGTCGAAGAACTGAAAGAGTCTGAGTATCAGCCAATGCTGAAAGCAGTTTTACACAAACACAAGAACTGGGAATGAGATTTGGCAAGGTTGTTGGGTAGTGAGATGAGACCCCCATTCAGGCCAAAGGAAAGGGGGTATATCTTCTAGGGAAATAAGAAGAATCCCTGCCCAGTTAAACAGGGAGAGTTCTCTCTGGGAGGAGGAGCTTCTGATATGTCATAAAAGGAAACTGCTTGAGATACCTCAAGAGCTAGATAAAAATTACGGATTCAAAAGAAGGGAGTTAGGTACTGAAAAAGGTACCAGCCTCAAGGAAATAAGAGGGGAAACAGGAAACTCTATTAAGAACCATTGTAGTGTTTGGAAAACATGGAAAAAGCCTCTTGATATTAAGATCACAATAACTAAGAAAATAATCTTCAATAACCCTCATTTGCTTGTATAAAGGTCTGTTCAATCACTGATTTTGCCTTGAAGTTAAGAATTCCTGATTATACCTGACCTCTCCATCTTTTAAATAAAATCCTTTGTTATGTTTGATTTTTACATGTTTACATTTTCTCAAGTGCCAACCCAAGAGGGCTCTTTATTCTTCCCTCACATTCTAGGGCTGGGCTAAAAGCCTAATTATATCTCTGTGACAGGGTGAGACACTCTTTTGAAGACAAAGAAGAAAACCACGTTACTTGGGGTGGCTCTGTCACAGAAGGAAACAAAATGTTGGAGGGAAAATCTGCCTCTGAGGGAGGGAAGTGTGAGGAGGCGTCGTAACATGTATGATAGGATTAAGTTGTAAGATGTCTTCCATCAGGTGACAACGCTGGTCAAGGCCCTCCTGGTACCCACGGCCAGCCATAATGATAGCATCTCCCTAGTAACAGTAGAATGTTTTTCTTAGCTTTTGTTTAAGAGGAAATGACCAATTTTTCAAGCTACTGGCCTACTTGCTAAGACTGCAATAAATGCTACATAATATATCTTTACTTTTAGTTTTGCTGTACTTAACAATGGCAAGAATTCTTTGCCAAGAGGATTTCCCAGCCTAAAGGTTTGCTCATTATAAGCATACTTTAACCTGAGAGAGAAATACACATCCTTTAAAATATATTACAAGTAAAACCACAGTCTCGAAATTTACATCTGTGCCCTTGACTCTTTTCCGGCATGTACTGCTTATTCTCAAAGACCATCCTGCGGTCTTGATTTAAAAAAATAAAAAATAAAAAAACCCCAATTTCCTATTGAATGTGAAGCAACTATTCAGTAGAGAAATGCTGTTCTTATCAAGAAATGTGAATTGTAGCAATCAGGAACTGTCAATAGCACATCTGATGCACGTGGTTAAGAATGTGCAGATTCAAGAGACAAAAGGCCAGATTTCAGCAAGTCATCACATGATAAAAAGGACTGGGGCTGCAGAAGAATGACTCCATGATTCAGTGCTATCAGTACCTAGAACATTGCTGGCACTAAATAAATATACCATCAAAGAAGATTATCAGATGAGAAGAAAGGGGAACTGTTAGTAGGCAGTTTGGTGTAGTGGTTAAGCGTGCAGACTCTAATCTGGGAGAACTGGGTTTGATTCCCCACTTCTCCACTTGCACCTGCTGATGTGACCTTGGGTCAGTCACAAGCTCTGGCACAGCTGTTCCTGAAAGAGCAGTTTGTGTCAGAGTTCTCTCAGCCCCACCTACCTCACAGGGTGTCTGTTGTGGGGAGGGGAAGGGAAAGGAAAGGAGTTTGTAAACCGCTCTGAGACTCCAAGTGAAGGGTGAGGTATAAATCCAATCTCCTCCTCCTCCTCCTCCTCCTCCTCCTCCTCCTCCAGATTCCAGAGACTCTTTAACAAAAGTGAATATTAATCTTTATCACTTCAATGAATAAGGATAGCTGCCGACTCATAAATTTACTGAGGTATTCTAACTCATCACAAAAGCAACTAACAAATGTAATCCTGAAAAGAGTTACACCTTTCTGAGGCCTTGAAAATTCTAGAAAATAAGAAAAATAAAAGAATATGTTATTTCCAACTACCCACTCATGTTGTTCTTGGGGTATCCTATCCAGAAATGGCATGAGTAGGCATTTTGGACGAGAGGGGAAGGCAGGAAAACCATGGTCCATGGATGGAAATCCCTTCAGGCCATGGAAATTACTGAAGGATCCAACCCAGAAAGAAATTATGACAAATGCTGGATTACATCCCTGCACCAGGTTGTATGTTTTCCCACTCCTGCTAGCAACAGCTAGTGCTTTAGGGTGGAAAAACACATAAACTACATGTCCTCACAACCTGGAGTAACTTTGACTGCATGTTAGAGGGGCAGCACATAACATAGGGAACATTTCTGGCAGCAGCCCTGGATTTCTTGTAACACACCATTCTGCCCACAGTTACAACAAAACATGTCCTTTTAGCTTAATGTGCTAATTCCATCTATTCAGCCAAAATCAATATTACAATGGGAAGAACAGATTCCCAAGTAACAGTTCCACAAATTAAGGTAGTATCGAAGCGATGGAGGGTGTAATCCTGCACACAGTTAAGCACTCTTTACTTAGAATGCAATCTTGATTTGGGTGCAAGTCTTGGTGAATTTAGTAGGACTGACTTCTGAGGCCTGGTGGACACATGCATGAAAACAAAGTGGCAGAGAGGTGGGAGAATGCTGAGGTGGTCGAATGGACAATAGCTTTTTAGACTAGAGATGAGGGTTTTGAGCTGTGAATGTTCCTTTCTATAAAAATATCCATGCAAATAAAAATTTAGCACCCAGAGAGAAACATTGTACTCTGTCTCCTGGCTTTCTGGGCTGTTTTCTATTTATAGGGAGATTTTGAACATGAGAATGTTCCAAAATGAGATTTATTTACTTCATTTATACCTCACCTTTCTCCACAATGGGGAGCCAACATCGCTTACATCATTCTTATCTCCATTTTATAGTCACAACAACGCTTTAAGGTAGGTTAGGCTGACAGTATCTGACTAGCCAAGGAGGACCCAGCAAGCTTCCATGACAGAGTGGGAGGTGACCCAGCAAGCTTCCAGGGCAGAGTGGGAATTCAGACCCAGGTCTCACAGATCTTAGTCCAACACTCTAACCACTGCACCACACTACCTCTCAAAATACTGGGATTTGCACTAATCCTAAATCTGAAATGGACCAGCCTATTTTACCACCTCAGGTGTCCACCATTTCATTGCTCTGAATATAATAATTGGGTTTGAGTTAACAGGTGCTGTATCAGTCCCAATCCAAACATTTAGATAGGCATATATTTCCTATACAGGGTGCAGTACAGCTAAAGCACACATAAGAGACCACAACAGCAGCAAAGGCAAAGTCACAACTAACAAGGCAGGATCTGATGGCCTCAAAGGCAGGGGTAGCAAATAACCTTTCTTTCCAACATTGCCTTTAACAGATACGTGTCAAGCAGAAATTCTACACATCCAGTTTTTCTCAGCAGAGAGATTGAGCGACTGGGAAAGCATGTAGGATCTGTGGTCATCATGTAGTGATTAAAAGAGCCCTGCTAGAAAACATAAGGTGGCAACTCTACTGGCATTGCTTTAAACTATGATAGAGCAATCTTTTTATTTGGCTAAGAAAAGATAGCAGGAATAAGCCGTCATCAGTTCAGCTGGCTACAGCTTACCTGTTTCTATCAGAAGGTTTCAAGTTTGAACACAACCATATCTGGACAAAAGCTGGCCAGAACATAGCTAAGGATGCCACCTATTAACACTGCATGGGGGAAGCTGAATTTTACCAAAACAGACATTCTCTCACTGGGGGAAAAAAAGGGTCCTTTCCATGATAATAAATCCAGAAAGGCAGCCATGGTTAGCCTATTGCAGCAAATTAAAATAGCAGTTCAGTGGCACATTAAAGACTGACTACATTTTTCCAACATAAGCTTTTTAAAGTCACACCACACTTTACCAGATGTGCATCTGATGAAGTGAGGTCTGGCCAACAAAAGCTTATGCTAGAATAAATTTGGTTAGTCATTAAGGTGCCACTGGACTTCTTTTTGTTTTTCCAGTCTTTTAAGGAGAACAGAAAAATAAGTGTTCATCATTCTTTTAGGGAGAACAGAAAAATAAGTGTTCATCATTTAAGACAAATGGAACACATAGGAATAAGAGAATACAAAGGCCTGGATAAGTTGAGACCTACCATCATGAACACTTTGGGGGCCAGCCAGGTTTCTCAAAGTCCCCCACCCCAAGCCCCACTCTCAAGCAGAGAGACAGTTGTAACAGGACCAAAACCAGAAGTTTAACAAGTATCTAGTGGGTTGTCTTATGGAGCTGGTGAGGCACTCCTCACCTCTGAAAAAAACACTGTGCTTCAGTAGTGGTGAGCTCCATTTTTCATGAAAACCCATCTTGCAAAAAAATAAAATGAAGACAGGAAATGAAGAATAATGATAGGTTTGGTGTATTCTTCACTGTGCTTATGTTTCTTTCCCAAGTCAGTATTGGATTGTAAAGACTGATAATAGATTGGAGGCAATTAATTTGAAATGTACATAGTAAATACTCCCTTCATTAATTCAAGACATCTCCCTTATAAATAAAAGCCGAATGGTAGTGGCACTTCTCTAGAACATTCCTCACGCTCCAAAATCAGTTTGCTCTCTGATCTGTCATTCAGAGGGTTTCCCTATCCACTGGCTGCATTGTTTGAGTCTCGCCTCCAACATTCTAAACATTTTGCAGTTCCTCTCCCCCCCATAGCCAGTCAGAGCACAGAGGTTATTTGCATATGCAGCCTCATTGGCCTCTGCTTCGGAACACAGAGGTCGTTTGCATATGCAACTTGATTGGCTTTTGCCTCTAACATTCTAACCAATTTTGCTCTTCTGAGGTAAAATGTGTCCAATCTCCAGGTGAGGGCTGGAGATCACTCAGAATTACAACTGCTTTCCAGATGGCAGAGATCAGTTCCCCTGGAGAAAATGGTGGGCTCTGTATCCTTATATGCTGCTAAGGTGGCCCCTGTATGACAGCCAATGTGACGTAGCAGTCAGGGCTTCAGAGCACGGGAGAGGCTGCAGGTGTGTGTGGGGTGGAAAGCTGAAGAGTGAGGGGGAAATAAAGGTAGGTTGATGATTGGCTGGGAAGGAGAAAGGGTTGCCAACTCCAGGTGGGAAATTCCTGGAGATGTGAGGGATGGAGCCTGGAGAGGGTGAGGTTTCAGGAGGCGCGGGACCTCGGACAGGTACAAAGCCATAGACTCCACCCTCCAAACCAACCATTCCCTTCTGGGGAACCATCGTTGCCAATCTCCAGGTGAGAGCTGGAGATCACTCAAAATTACGACTGTTCTTTAGGTAGCAGAGATCAGTTCCTCTGGAGAAAATGGTGGACTCAGTGTCATTATACCCTGTTGAGGTCGCCACAGCAAATTGACACTGAGTGTCTAAGGCCGGGGCACCCGCCACAGCCTCTTTCTAGAGGCCGCTGTATTTATTTCCACAACGGGCCTTTTTCCTAGTATTTTATATTTCCATTACAAAGAAAGAATAATAGAATTTCTTGAGGCCTGTAGGGGGAGTAAGTACAACACTGTAGGAGCTACAACATTTTCTATGGTAACTAAAGTACAAACATCTTTAATGACAGACAGAACAAATAAAACATTTTTTCCCTTATAGATCTGGTAACACAAAATCTGTTACTCTGAAGCCAATGACAGTACATGCCCTTCATCAACAAATTTATTAAAGTAGGAAACAATATTTTATATTTCACCCATGACTCCAAATTCTTTTAACTTGACAATACCTTTAGATACAGTATGTGTATCATTAAAGTCACAGTTATCTTAATCATAATTTCTTCTGACTTCAGTAACAAAGCCAGCATTATCTTTGCAGCTACAGTTAGATATTTACCTGGGAAGCTGGGTTCATAGACTCAGTGTGACAAGACATTGTCTCCCAGCATCAGTTCTTTATCTGTAAATTGTAGAGGTGTTATGATGATAGCAGCATGGATTTTGCAAGTTAAAATGGCTACAGGATGCATATTTTGCTAAGATTATCTTTATTGTGACTTTTGCATCACTTCAAATAAAGTTGAGAAATTATACTCTTCATTTCAACTCTAGACTGAAATTCTGCCATTTTAAAATACATCTAGTCCAAAACAAATGCAATTTTATCACCCACTTCTTACAGTGCCCTACACAATATAAAATAATATTGTAGATGTCATGCTAGTTTAACGCAGTAGCTAATAGTGAATCAAGATATACCTAGTTTAAATCTCACTTCTGCTTCTTTTGGCCAGCCACTAATTTTTCAGTTTCTTATCTGCATTGGGGATGATCATAATAATTACCCTCCTTCAGACCATTAACTGCCATAATAATATTGGTACTTTGCAGACACAAAATCACTGATTCCAGTTATACTTCACACAGGAGGGTAAATCTTTATGGATGTATACCATAAATGCCCAGCAGGAACCTTCTATGTTTTCCTTAAAATGTACAAATGAGGCAACCCTGGGTGTCTTGTTGTTGAAAACAGAGATATTAACACAGTAGGTGTATGGACTCCATCCTCATATCCTATGCCACAAATTTCTCAGTAGTCACAAATATGTATAGAACACTACTGGCTTGTTGTGGAAAATACAACGTATTGACAATTTTCTGGATAATACTGTGGCAGCTCTGTAAAACAACAATGAAGATGAATTTAAATGATCAGGAACATAGATATATGCATGTCTCCTATAATCTGCCAACATATTCATGGTTGACTTAGGATAATACTTCATGTTATTTTTATTATATGGAGTCATAGGGAGGAAACAGCTGACCCATGTTCTCTAAACTTAACAGCATCTACCCTCCTGTCAACCTGATCCTTGACTGGTTCACAAAGCATGTTCATTTTTTATATATGATGGACATATAAACACCACCTTATATCAAAAACCTACTGACTGCTACACCATAGCTCCAAACTGTTCAGAACACCACAAGATCCATTGTTTACAGCCAAAGACTATGCCTTTGACTTACACCTGAAGGATTTACAGCAGGTATTCTTAAAACTCCAATATCCATACAAATGAAGTAAAAACATATTATCAGGGCCAGACTAATGGCCAGGGATAGACTACTAAAGGATATACACCAAACAGTGGCAGTCACCTCTTGACACCTATAGGTCCCAACTGAAATCATTCCAGCATATCATCAATAATTTACAACCCATTCTATGCAATTATATTTCTCTCATAGCACTGGGATAGCAGCTTTTCCTTGCTTTTGAACACCCCCCCCCCAACTTCAGTTGTTCCCCAACAGCAATGTAACACATTGTGGACCAGATCTCGCAGCAAGCTCAGATACAAAGTCTTTGCCCATATCCACTGAGACAACATTATTACAAGACCTATTAACATCATTACGGATTTATTCATCCACTAATGAGATTCAGTCCACAATGTCCTTCTGTAGGTCAGACAATACGACATGAAAAGCAGGATTCTTCAACAAAGTAACTTCGAAGTGAGACTGTTGTATTAGAATTTATCAACAAAATTGATAGCATCGGCCAGGGGCTCAGCAAGTCTGACAATTTTCTCACTCTCTACAGGCATCCCATTACTTAATTACATAACTACTCTCTACAGGCAATGAAAATGATCACTATGATATCTGTGTAATTTTCACTTTTGCATAGAAATATCAGAAACTAAGCCCTTTGCTCTTTTCTTTTCTTTACTTCTCTCTGCATATAAAAGTCCTGCTGAGAATTCACATCACTGTATCTGACCAAATGGACTCAAGCCCAGATTTGTCAGTCACCAGCCTTTTCTTTTGTGTCTGCTGAAGCACTGAAGAGAGGCATCAATCCATGCAAAATTCCATGTTACTCCACAAGGTGGAGCCCTCAATTACAACTGAGTCTTTTCCCAAGATAATATCAATCTCTAATTACTTTGAAAATGTGTCCTTTCATATTAAAACATCAAATGCTTTATTAGATGGGTAAATAATGAATTGGGGTTAGTGGATTAATACATTTTAATGTGTGATAGGCAAAGTTACTACACATATTTAATCAGTTGTGAAGAAAATTAAGCCGTAGATATTTTCAAAATTCTTCCTGAATATTCATAAACACTGATACAACTTTGTACCAGAAATCCGAAGGCGTACTGATTCTGTTATAAAAAAAAAAAAGTCCCAGGAGTTTCAGGGTCAGGCCTATTTTTAAATCAAATATCTGAATCTATGTTCATTGCCATTATTACATTCATGGACATTTTTGAACTGCTGCTTGGGGTTCCTTTCCCTCTCTCGTCCCCCTTCCAAAAATGTATTAACAAAACCAATGTTTTGCACTTTCTGTGGTGGCTGTTTAGTTTGCCCATTTTGCCAGCCCAAGTCCTCATCCTGTCAAGGGGAGATAGGAAACCTGCATGGCTTGGCTCTTTAGCCTTTTTGGCGGGCTTGTCCATTTTGCCTTCTTGGTTCCTCTCCTGCCATGGCAGACAGTGGAAATCTGAGTGCACATGTACATTCTCACAGTGTTGCATGGGAACTCTAAAGATAATGTCTTTAGTTCATGCACAAGAGAAGACATTGGATTACCTAGGCATCTCTACCATGGTGAATGCAACTGTTTCCTCCTCCTCCACCACCCCATGGAGTTGCAGCCAACTTATGGTGACCCCATAGGGATTTCAAGGCAAGAGACATTCAGAGGTGGTTTGCCATTGCTTGCCTCTGCATAGTGAGTCTGGACTTCCTTGGTGGTCTCCCATCCAAGTACTAACCAAGGCTGATCTTGCTTACCTTCCAAGATTGCACCAGCCTGGGCTGTCCAGGTCAGGGCTGGACAAAAAATAGCAGTACTCCAGATGTAGCTCATGTTCAAACAATGTATGACCTGACCATGGCCCTTGGGCATAGGTGACTCTGCCAGTGATCCATTAAGTTCTGGGCATGTGCCAACACTGGCTACCAGACAGCAAAATAAAAAAAGTCTACTGCCACCCATGAAGACTAATATATCTGAAGAAGAGAGTGTGACTCATGAAAGCTCATACAGAATAGCAGTACTCCAGATGTAGCTCATGTTCAAACAATGTATGACCTGACCATGGCCCTTGGGCATAGGTGACTTTGCCAGTGATCCATTAGTTCTGGGCATGTGCTAACACTGGCTACCACAGCGAAATAAAAAAGTCTACTGCCGCCCATGAAGACTAATATATCTGAAGAAGTGAGTGTGACTCATGAAAGCTCATACAGAAATGTTGTTAGTTTTTAAAGTGCCCTTAGACTTCTATTTATGTTGCTGTGCTAGACTAACATGGCTACCCCTTTACAATTACGAGGCAGCCACCCAGTGTAAAGCCAATTGCCATCAACCACATTGATGTAAGGCCAACACATATCCTGAAAATGCTGCCCATTTTAAATGGTGAATGTGAAAGCAAAGTAATTATATGTGTCTCTCATGGGAAACAGGCACTAAGAATAGGGCAAATTCAATTTCTGAATGTACTATTTGCAAAAATATTTTGCAGCCATACACGCCATTCAGACTGCCTGTGGTCAAAAAAGATGCTGATAGAATAAGAACCAGGTTGCAATATTAAGCACATTTATTTGGAGTTAAATGCTCTCAACTAGCACTAGCACAGAGTGCTTTAGAGTAGCAGTAATATTCGAGACCCGGGTGCCGCATGATGGAGTGAGCTCCCGTCTCTAGTTCCAGCTCCTGCCAACCTAGCAGTTCGAAAGCAAGAAATTGCAAGTAGATAAATAGGTACCACTTCGGTGGGAAGGTAACAGCGTTCCGTGCACCTTGGTGTTCAGTCATGCCGGCCACATGACCACGGAAACGTCTTCGGACAGCGCTGGCTCTTCGGCTTTGAAACGGAGATGAGCATCGCAACCCTAGAGTCGGACTCGACTGGCTTTCAAGCAAGGGAACCTTTACCTTTATTTTAATATAGGGGCAGACTAAAGAGGGCACAGAGAAACCATTCACCATCTAGAGAGAAGGCAGAATCTCTTTCATGGGAAAATAAGAATGAAACTTCATCAGAATGCAGTGTTTCTTTCAGAGATGCTTTCAACAGTTAGAGGATACTTGGTCTTAAAGTAAGGGCTTATAAGAATGCTGGAGAACTTGAAGCAGAAGCATGTCCAAAACCCATCAAGGTTCTTATGTACATCAACGGACCTAAGAGAGGTCCCTTGCCTTATCCCTGCCTACTTCCATGCTTTTTCACCCTTTCCAAGTCACTTCAATCTAGACACTCACCCATCATTCTGTGGGAAAGAGGAGGAGACAACAAGCTGGATTTCTACCCCACCCTTCACTCGCAGTCTCAGAGTGGTTTACAATCTCCTTCCCTTCCTCTCCCCACAACAGACACCCTTTGAGGTAGGTGGGGCTGAGAGAGCTCTGAGAGAGCTGTGTCTGACCTAAGGTCACCCAGCTGGCTTCATGTGGAGGAGAGGGAGAATCAAACCCAGTTCTCCAGATTAGAGTCCACCGCTCTTAACCACTACACCAAACTGACTGGTTTCCCACAAGAGACAATGACACATATAATCCATCCCATTCATCCCAAAGATCCAAGAACTAAGGATGCCAGAATAAGCCAAAGCAGAGCGTGAACCCAAGGCACAAGTGGAACCTACACCTGCCTCTCTGGATCGCTACAGGCTCCAGCTTCTCCTCTAAGGCTGAAATCCAGTGTGTGCTTATTTGGAAAGAAGAGGGGACTGAGGGCAATGGGCCCTGACCTCAATAGCCCAAGCTAGCCTGATCTTGTCAGATCAGGGTTGGCCCTGATCAGCACTTGGGTGGGAGACCAGTCCAATGTTCCCTCTAAGCTGTGGAGTCTTGTGAGCAAAAATTCTACTTTGTGAGCTACTGGCATTAAAGTTGTGAGTGAGCACTTTGGCTACTGCATAAGTTAGTTTGCTCTGGAGACATCCTTCCTGAGCCAGGGCAAAAATGTGTGAGCCGGAGGCTTAAAAACTGTGAGCTAGCTCACACTAACTCAGCTTGGAGGGAACACTGGAGACCACCACCATGGAAATCCACAGTTGCTATGCAGAGGAAGCCAATGGCAAACCACCTCTGAACATCTCCTGCCTTGAAAACCCTGTGGGGTTGGCTGTGACTTGATGGCAAAAAAAAAAAAAGGCATTGGGGCTTACTTCCATGTCTGGGAAGCAGATCTCATTGAACTTACTGGACTTGCTGAGGGTCTTAACACTAAATTGGAGAAAAAGTGTCACCTGCTATGATCGACACCTTGGCATTAATCCATACTTTTGTTCACAATTCCAGTTTAGAAGGGGGGTATATGTGGGTGTAACAGCGTTCCATGTGCCTTGGTGTTTAGTCATGTTGGCCACATGACCACGGAAACGTCTTCGGACGGCACTGGCTCTTCGGCTTTGAAACGGAGATGAGCACCACAACCCTAAAATCGGACTCGACTGGCTTTCGAGCAAGGGAACCTTTACCTTTTATATTTGGGTGAATTCTAGCTTACCCATCTTTAGACTATCACTGACAAATTTCAAATAGTTTCTACTTAGTAATCATATACTTACCTAAAGTCAGGAGTATTTTTGCCCTATTAAACTAGAAAACAATGGAATTTAAATCATGATACATAAGATTAAGTCATGGACTGGGCAGTGGAAGCAGAGAACGAAATTAAGTGTTGTTTTTGAGTGAAGTTGCCTTCCCAGTAACGATACAGTGCTCAGTGGCTGCCCCGCTGATCGCAAGCCAAAGTGGATTCATAAAGTACTGGTGTAAACGTGTGTTCTTTTTTACGTATGGAGACTTATTACTAG
The DNA here is from genome assembly GCF_001447785.1 of Gekko japonicus. Lineage (NCBI taxonomy): Eukaryota > Metazoa > Chordata > Lepidosauria > Squamata > Gekkonidae > Gekko > Gekko japonicus. Next base: position 41,905 of record NW_015176036.1, on the reverse strand, counting down.
GGTCGCTGAATCGCACCAAACTCGTCTTCCCACCTACGGCGTAAAAGCCCTGAAGCAAAACTCTGTATTTGTTTTGTTACTAGAAACCTCGCCCAACACCACAACGCCAATCTTTACGCTGACCTCATTCAAACGGACATCCCTTTGAAATCTTCCCCTCTCTCCCACCTTTTATTCTAAACGCGCCGAATCCTTTGTGCTCCCCAAACCGAGTGGGCGGAGGGAGGCGCAGTCAGAGGCAGCCGACCGCCCAGCCCAGAGATGCCTCCGATCGCCGCTCGGAACGAGGGGCTGCGCTAAGAAAAGGCAGCTCCAGCGCTGCGGGGGGACGGAAGGCGCCCCCGCGCCTTGCCAGGCCCCCCAAAGGGCGCCAGCTCCCGGCAGCGGCCTCCCCCTCCGCCTTGCCATCGCCGCTTTAAGCCGAAGCCCACGCTGGGCGGTGGGCTGGGTCCCCGCGCCCCCCCCCTTTCCCCACGTGGTCTCGGTGCCTGTGAATTTCAATCGCTGGAGGGTCTCGGTGCAGACGCCGGTCCCGCAGCCGAGACCAGGGCGTCCATCCGGAGAACGGCTCTCCGGGTCCTTTCCGTTGGGGGCAGCTTGCTCGCGGCGCCCGCCCCGGCCAGCCGCAGCCACCATGAGCGAGAGCGGTCCCGATCGGGAGAGCCGCGGGGCTGCACGGCCGCCGGTCCCGGAGCAGCGGAGGGAGACAGCGGCAGCCTAAGCCCGCCAGCAGCAGGAGGAGGAGAATGCGACGCGCGGGTCTGGCCGGGCTGGGCTCCGTGGCCGTGCTCTGGCTGCTGGCTTTGGCTTCCCTGCTGGGGCTGTGGAGCCAGCGGCTCGCGGCGCCGGGAGTCCCCGGACCGGGCTTCCCGCGGGAGGCAGCCGGCTCGAGACTTGGAAACCTGAGGCGGGCGGCTGTAGCGCCGGGGGAGTCCCGTCGGCGCCTCGGTCTGGCCAGTCAAGCCGCCCAGAAAACTTTCCGAGCGCTGCTCACGCTGCCGGGACAGCCCCCGGAGCCCCCGGACGCGGCGAGCGAGAGCGGGCAGGAGCCGCCCCCGGCTCTTCCTCGGCGGCAGAGGCCAGCGGCGGAGCTTCCCGCCTCGCCGGTGCGCGGGGGGATCTTCTGGAGCCGGGCGCTGGAGGCTCAGGTGCCGCCGGGCTTCTCGGCGGAGGAGACGGCCTCGTGGCTGCGGGCGGCCCGGGCGGCGCGCGTCGTGTCCCTGGAGCGGGGCGGCTGCGGGCGCAGCTCCAACCGGCTGGCCCGGCTGTCGGACGGGAGCCGCGCCTGCGTGCGCTACGGCATCAACCCGGAGCAGATCCAGGGCGAGGCGCTCTCCTACCACCTGGCCGAGCTGCTGGGCATCCAGGAGCGCCTCCCGCCGCTGGCCCTCTCGCGGGTGGAGGCGCGCGGCGGGCAGTGGGCGCCAGTGCGCGAGGAGCTGCGCGGCTCCCATTGGGCCGAGGGCGCCGTGGTCAGCCTCGCGCGGTGGGTGGACAACCTGACCGACGTGGTGGCCCCCGCCCTTTGGCGCGCCGAGGCCGGCCGGCGCCTGCAGACCCTGGCGGCGGGGGAGCTGCGCGGCCTGGGGCCGGCGCAGCTGGTGGAGCTGGTGCAGTGGAGCGACCTGATCCTCTTCGACTACCTGACGGCCAACTTCGACCGGCTGGTCAGCAACCTCTTCAGCCTGCAGTGGGACCCCCGCGTCATGCACCGCGCCACCAGCAACCTCCTCCGCGCCCCCAACGGCGGGCTGGTCTTCCTCGACAACGAGGCCGGCCTGGTGCACGGCTACCGGCTCCTGGCCATGTGGGACCAGTACAACGAGCCCTTGCTGCGCTCCGTCTGCCTCTTCCGCGAGGCCACCGCCCAGCGGGTGCGGGAGCTCCACCGCCTGCGCAACGCGGCCGCCGAGCTTCGCCGCCTCTACCGGACTCGGGAGCCCCTGGCCGAAACGCTGGGCTTCCTCTCCGACCAGCAAGCCCAGCTCCTGCAGGACCGCGTGGACTTGGTCCACAAGCACATTTTGCACTGCAAAGCCAAGGCCGCCTCGCTGTGATTGGCCCGTCTCGGCCGGAAGAGTGTCCTTGCCAGGGGGCCCGAGGTCTGGGCCTTTCACCCCTTCGAGGTCTCCTGCGAGATTGCCAGTCCTGGAAGGGACTTGGGCTGCAACCTGGATGGGAGGTGGTTGCCCCGCACCTGTAAATCCAGAGTATTGCTGAAATTTCAAGCAGGAATATATGCCAAGGCCAACGAAGAATGGAGTTAATGATAACAGAAGCTTTGGGGGAAAGAGAGAAGGGGGCCGGTATTGTGCAGAGTTCCTTGGGGATCCATCAGCAGAATGTGCTTCTTCTTTGATACTTCCTGTGTTATATGGTCCAGTCCCTGAACTTCCAGTGAAACCTCACACTGCATTGTCTTCAAGACCACTGCTGCCAGCTTCAGACTTGATCCACAAATGAGAGCTGAGTAGGTTCATATATTTAGGAAGGATGCACTAAAATACACATTTGTGCTTCTTTTTTGAGGCATGAGATTTAATGTTAGCCCCTTGATACCCCTGTTCTGCACTATTGTCTGTTGTAAGACTAATAATATTTCCTCTACACAGTCCTCCCCTAAAACAATTTCTTAATGTTTAACAGTGCTTTGAGGGACCCAGTGAATGGTCAGGAAGTACTTGATGTTGGAGTATTGCTGACCAAAATAGTATAAACCTGATCAGCTCCTTTAATGGGAAACCAGTAGGAGCCCTTATCTTCAAGCAAGGTCTAATATTTGTTTAAGTATACAGGTCTCACTGTTTTGGTTTTCACAGGCTTCACTTTCCAGAATGGGTGTTTTTCTACTGAATCTTAAGGACTCTCCTTAAGAATTCACTTTGGTAAAAGACTCTTTGTAAACTGTACTGACCATATTTGGAAAGGGACCATCTATGTTTTCCCTCCCAGTGGGAATCAGTGTATTCCAGTAGGGAATACTTGCTCCCTGCCTTGCTTTTCTCCTTTATTTTTTTTTTAAAAATTAACATAACTTTTAAAACTGAATAGTATTCATAATCCAATAACTGATGCCACACTTACTCAGACTTTGGATTAGGGAGAATGCCCCACCCATAGTCCTTTTTTTTCATGTGGGTCTCTCCAATGCAAATGGATGTACATAATATCAAAGTTAATAAGTGTGTAGGAAATGCCACTGTTCCAGTAGCTCTTAACCTTTGCTGTGAGAGGCATTTGTCAATATTCCTTCATTCCTCACCATGTCTGTTTTATATGTAACCACTGCTGTACAGTAAAATAATTGACTAATGAAGAAACGATTCCCAGGTTTATAGTATTTGTCAGTGTAGTAAATTTTTGATGCGTTAAATCACACGGGAGGAGGAAAAAAATCAGTTTCATGCACTTTACTTTGACTGTTCTTATTTTTTTATAAAATGGCCTTTTGTTTTTTAAAAAATCGGCATTTTAGGTACTTGGTGTACGTTTTTAAGCTCTTCTGTAACATACTAAAGAAATTGATAATTCAGTAAAAATGTGTTAATGTTTTGCCTTTTGTGCTTAAAGTTCTGGTGTTCGCTGTAATGTTTACTTTTGCACATTTCCTTTCACATGAACGGATGTTGATTATTTGGGCTGAATAGAGGGATTCATATGTGGACAAGGGAAGAAAAGTGTCTGGTCTTCAAAGTTAATTTTTGTCTCTTGTTGCTGTAGCTTATCCCAAACCACATGTGCATCAAGTAGCATACAAAACTTTTGTTACTCCTGGTAAGTGTCCCAATTGCCTTGGTTCAAGTTTCAACACAGACCAGCCCTTCTGGTTGTTCCTCACCCTGAGGAAGAACTGGTTCCATTGGCATCAATGCCAAGAGCATATCGAAGAGTATATACTGTGCTTAGCCGCTATTAATGCTTTCCATTTTGGTTTATGGGAATACTGTATTACAAACGGGAAAGCCTTAATTATTCTTCATGTTTTACAGAGCAATCCTATGCAGAGTTACTACAGAAATCAGAGGACAGACTAGAGCAACTCTGCTTAACATTGCACTGAAAGTCATGTAGAGCTTTATTTTACATTGTTTCTGCAGTAATTCTCATGGGAATGGCTACAAAACCAGGAAGCAAATACATATAATAATTTTCATTGATGTTCAGTAGCTGAATCCAGCAAGGAAGTTAAATGCACAAAAACAGCTTTCTACAGGAAAAGCCGAAACACATCTGTGGCTGGGCATTCTCATCACAATGCTCACCCAAGCCCCCAGGAGCTGGCTGCATGTGTCTTTTAGTGCACATGAAGACGTACATCCCCATGCAGTGCCACCAGAGCTTGATCAGAGCTGGATTGGGACCCAGATGTTTTGTTGGTTTGGAGCTATTTCTCAAGGGCTTTGCCTTTCTGTAAAAGGTCAGTGTTAAACACACAGGGCCCTTTTTCGTACACAGAGACAGTGGAGGTATGAAATAAAACAGCTTAATCCCCTAAACTGTACGTGTTTATCAGATAGGAATGTAATCTTTGTTACGTCTGGGGAAGGCATTCTTTTGTAGACTGGAGACTAGCGTGCATTCTGTAGATCCCAGATAAACCCAGCTGATGTTGCGCTGAGCATGAGAATACCCTGAGCATGTGGTGAGCCCCCATTGCCAACAGATTGTGCCCTGGTTTGAATCATCTTGATTGTAATTACTTCTGAGACCGAGAGCACAATAGGTTTTTTTAACAAACATTAGGAACTGGCCTCTTAGAATGCACAAGGCTGTTAACTTAGTATTGTTCTCCACCCTTATAACTGTCCTAGAAGGCTCTTTCACTCCACTGCTTTAACTGACAAGACTCTTTATTTAACTCTTATTTATAGCTCACAGCTTTTTATCACTCAGCACAATGCATAGAGTCCCATGTGGCATTCCGTTGCCATTTACATGATAATATACAATTTAACTGTGTAATTCTTTTTAGCGCTGTTTGTCAGCATGAGTTTTGTAACTGCTCGGATGCAGCATTTCAAGTGTGTTCGCCTAATGAAAATACATTTAAATAATATAGCACTGACATAAATTTTAAACCACCCATAAGAGCAAATGGCTGTGTTGCAGACAGTGGAAGGTTTCCCCCTTTTGCTTAAGCGTTTCTGGAAGTATCAACACAATTGCGGTTTCGACTGCTTAATGGGTGATATATCTTCTCTGCAGCAGTGCCAGAGCCAAGCCCTAGATAATTGCACCTTTCAAAAAGAAGCATGGGCTTCCTCTCTGATGATTGGTGACTGTTTCAAATTATAGGTAGGCGGCCTGATCAGAAATGAGAGAATAGTTTTCAGCAGATGATGCTTAAGGTGGTGGTGGAGGGGGGGAGCTGCAAGTGAGTGGGAAAATTGCTTCATGGGGGAGGTGGAGAATGAGCTTGATTGGATTATGAGAGATGCAGAATATATGAATAGATTTTGTGAGTACAATGAGCATCTCTGAACCTCTCTGCTGAGGGTCTTGTTCTTCCCACCCACTTCTTTCATTTGCTGTTTCCTCCTCTGCTTATAGCCATTCTGCTCTTGTCCACACCTATCTTGAGGTCACTGGCTGATGCAGTGTTTCTAACGAGCCTTTGTTACTCTTGCAACAGAGACCTTGTTCTCATGGAGGTGGTGAACCTGTGTCTGGGCTGCATCATTTCAGACTGCAGGCAAGGGCCCATGTGATAGAATATTCCCTCCCCAAAACAACACTTCTACACATAGAAAAGGTGACAGAAGCATCTGTTCTAACCTTCTGCTTGATACACTAGTTTTCTATGTGTAGGAATCTTCATTCCATGGTAGGGATTCCATCAGGGGAGTCTCTGCCTGCAATGTAAAGGGATGAAGCTCAGGTGTGGTTTTACCACCTCTATAAAACTGGGCCTGAGTTAGCTGCCTTCTTTTGCCAACCTAGCAGTTTGAAAGAAAGAAATTGCAAGTAGATAAATAGGTACCGCTTTGGTGGGAAGGTAACAGTGTTCCGTGTACCTCAGCGTTTAGTCATGCCGGCCACATGACCACGGAGAAGTCTGTGGACAGCTCTGGCTCTTCGGCTTGGAAACGGAGATGAGCACTGCCCCCTAGAGTCTGATTCAACTAGCTTTTGAGCAAGGGAAACCTTTACCTAGCTGCCTACAACTAGCTTAACTTCTCTGATGTTACATCCTCAACTGCTCTGATGTCATGTGGCCTTCTAGTCATTGTTTAGGAGAAAAGGGAGGAAGACTGGATCCTGATTCTGAGATCACAGAGCAACCCATAACATTAAGCCTTTTGAATGACATGTTATATCTGACTGGCAGATATAACAGTATCCTTTAAAGGACATACTGACCAACCGAGCAACCCATAACATTAAGCCTAACACAGTTGGCTTTTGAATGATATGTTGTATCTGCCAATCAGTGGAATGGCTTCAGTATCCTTTAAAGGACATACTGACCAACAAGAAAAGTAGAATCATTCATATTTTTTTAACTGTTAGTGTAGCTGGTCCAATAAGATGTATTACTGTGTATTCTCTGTTAAGCTTTGAGTTTAATTAGACTACAATATTTAGAAATGGAAATACCTTGACTTCTGGTAAAGTATTTGGTCGCACTTAAATAATCACTGGGTTCACTTTGCTCCTGGAAGTTCAGGTGCTAGATACTTGTTGGTCCCTGCCTAGTTTCCCAGAAGGAACTAGCAGTAGGAATCCAGTGCAGAGAGTAGGAAAGGGTCAGTTTGTTCAATCAGCTGATAACAGAAATTGATGGGGACAAATATTGTTAGTCTTTTCATTATCTCCTGCTTTTGGAGGATGTGGGGTAGCTTTCCAGTCTTAGATAAGGAGAAAAGGGAAACCTACTGTTATTTATTGCAGCCCTGCACAGAAACAAAATAGCTTAGTTAGTCTTCTAGTAAACATGCATATCCTAAATATCTCATAATGTGTGAGCAATATTATTTAGATTGTGTTACAACATTTAACAATCTTGCTTTGCAATCATAGGGAAAATACCAAGAAATTCTCTGCTTATTATTGTTGCTAGTGGCAGGCATCCTGTGTCTCTGGGAGATAAAGCTGTGAATTACTACCAAGTTAAAGAACACTCCCTTGCCTGTTTCCTTAGAACAGAACGCCCTTTTATAAATTCATGCTCTGCTACATTCCTTGCATTCCAACTCCTGCTTTATACTCTGTCTGGGATCTGGCTGTTTTTAACCCCAACAAAGAAATGATCAGCTTTCTAACTTGCAATTATTGTGGGCTTACCAGCAGTATTATAGCAGTGACTCCTTTGAAGTTACTCCGGCAATGTCTTGTGAGCACAAATGGTGAAGCAGAACCATTAAGAGAAGGAGGAAACATTAACTGGTATATTACAAGAAAAAAATGAACATTTAGCAATTCAGATACGGTTGTCTGGGGGGCATGTGGGTATCCCAGGGCTGACATCAGCACACCCTGAGGTGGGGCATCCACCAGGACCCAGTGTTTCTGATGGGGTGCACAACCCACTCATCTCCCTGTTGCTCACATGGACATCCCTCCCCCGACCTGATTGCAAAGGTTCCACCATTCATGCTCCAGTTGCATGTGATGCCCAGCATTGCCAGGGAAGGGTGTGTCAGTGTTAAACAGTGGCAGTAATTTCAGCCCCACCCAACACCATTAATGAAAAGCCATGTGGACACTATGAGTGGCTGTGAATGAAAGCAATGGGAAAGCTTACAGATGGGCAGGGGAAGGATTCATAGGTAGGTAGGAGCATCGTAGTTGTGGTTGATGGGGAGGCCTTGGGCACTTTCTACCTGGGCTTCCCCATCCACACACACAAAAAAAAAAACTGGAACCAACCCTGGGGTAGCCTCAAAGGTGATTTTTGGCTGGGGTCCATAGTGGCTCTCACTAGTCCTAGTGAAGGACTCCAGTGGTATAGAAGAAGGTGAGAGAGAATCAGTTAATATCAGGAAATATCAGGCTGACTGTAGATGAAGACTGTAAGGGTAGGGCTTGTGTGCAATGCATCAGTTCTAGCGTGGTTGTGGTTGATGGGGAGGGCTTGGGCACTTTCTGCCGGGGCTTCCCCGTCCACACACAAAAAAACCTGGAACCAACCCTGGGGTAGCCTCAAAGGTGATTTTTGGCTGGGGTCCATAGTGGCTCTCACTAGTCCTAGTGAAGGACTCCAGTGGTATAGAAGAAGGTGAGAGAGAATCAGTTAATATCAGGAAATATCAGGCTGACTGTAGATGAAGACTGTAAGGGTAGGGCTTGTGTGCAATGCATCAGTTCTGTTCAGACTCTTAATGCAACCAACTAGAGGAGTGACTGTGGCACTTACCCTTTCATGAAAGTCATTTAAAAAGATGGTCATTAATACAGGTGTTCAACAGCCATAGAATCAGGATTGGCTCTGCGAAGCACACAGCCCAGGGGACTTTTACAATCTGATGTCATTTCTCTAATTCTTTGGAAGGCCATGGCAAGGGAAGATGAATGCCATCTTGCCCTGATTGTGGGTTTCCTGAAAGCATATGTATAAAAGGACACAGGTGCTGGACCAGGCCCACAGCCAGTTTGCAAAAAAGGGGCGATGCCCCATCAATCATTCATCATGTCCCTCCAATCAGCATTAAGGGTTGGTGTGAAATCTGTCACGTCTTTCAGGTGTAAATTTTCTATGTAAAAGAAGGAGTTGAGGTAAAAAGTGTGAATCCCATCATAAATTTTCCAAGGGTGAATTCTCTATGCAATTGGCTAGAACAGAATTAGCAGCTAGCAGGGTGGAAGAGTCCTGATTTTAAAAGCCTGCAGGAGTGGGGGGAGTGAAATCACGTTGGAGTAAAGCAGAGAGAGGGATTAAGGAATGAAAGGATTAAAAAGGTGTTGTAGCAGACTCAGAAGAAAGTAAACAAAAAGACAGATTAAAGGACACTCCTCCTGTGACCCCTGCTCTATGCTCAGAGGTAAGCAAAAAACCTTCAGGATCCCTGGGACAATCTGGCCTGGAGGAAAATTCCTTCATGATTTCACTTATGTTTGCATGAAATCAATGGTGTGGTTGCTGTGCAGTGTGAGCCAGTATGAAGTCCATCATAATGCAATTGCTGTTTCTTTGTTTGAAATTCCAAAATCCCAGAAAATGTACCCTTGGAGCTCTTCTGGTGCTATTTCATTGGCATCTGTTGATGCTAAATTACTCATTTGGCTCTCATGGTTCACAGACAGTTTTTAACCCAACAACTGAGAATCAGTGGTATAATGGGTATTGGAATATCATTAAATGTAATACACCATCTTATTGATGTAATAGTCACAGAATCGATCCATGCTGTCATTATCACAGACAGTAAGGTCTACAGCATTCTCAAATACTTCTTTTTGTTTCATGATATTTGGTAAGGGTGGGTAAAGGTAAAGATTCCCTTGCTCGAAAGCCAGTCGAATCCGACTCTAGGGTTGCGGTGCTCATCTCCGTTTCAAAGCCAAAGAGCCAACGCTGTCCGAAGACATTTCCGTGGTCATGTGGCCGGCATGACTAAACACCAAGGCGCACGGAACGCTGTTACCTTCCCACCGAAGTGGTACCTATTTATCTACTTGCAATTTCTTGCTTTTGAACTGCTAGGTTGGCAGGAATGGTGGTTACTGCGTGATAACTACAATGACCAGATAAATACTATGATGTGACTGCCTGCACACGCTTTTGCTGCTAAGACAGTTCCGACAGTGCATATACTTATGGCATGCATATAGAAAGTTTATTTTATTGTTTTGGATCTTTCCTCAGGGAAACGTATCACACCTCATTTTCAAAATCTTTTTCCAGTAGCAGAATCCCCCAGTGTGCTATAACTTTTGCAGGCAAGCTATTGCAGCACAGATGGGGGCAAAATTCAAAGTTAGCACAAGTAAATTTCCCTTTGTTAACAGTACAGCCTGATCACTCACTGGCTGAAAGATTCTGAAACATCTGCAGATCCAGCAGAGAGGGATAAAGAAAATAGTTTCATTAGGCTTCAGCAGGTTTATAGTAAGACCCTCCTATCACTTGCATAGAAGTTTCATGATTTGCTTTCCTTTGGGGTTTGTCTGCTCCATTACAACAATATTCAGAATCCTGCCATTCATGTGCTTGGTGGTCCAGGGTCCCTGTTCAACTGTGAGATCACATTACGACTTAATTCCATTCAGTATATTACTCTTCCTGTGGAATCACACAATAAAAATTTAACAACGCCTAGGAGCTGAACGCTCTGTGAACCTCTCCAGCAACAATGGGGTAAACTGCGTAATCAGCAGCTCCTGCTGAGGCCAAGAATGATGCAGAGATTGATAATGACCCTATAAAAACCTTTATTCCTTGAGGTCATGCGCCCAAGGCATTAACAACAATGGTTTTGTCTGCACTGGGGACGTGATCTAGTTTTATAGCCATTAGAGGCCAGGCAGGAGGGTAGATGTATGGCTACAATCCTAGAGCACAGACAGGCAACACAGTTAGAGGCGATGTGTTACATTTTTCCTCTTACCCAACCTTCCAAATCTTTTGAGTAAGTTTAAAAAAAAAGTGTAATGCAGCACAGCAGTCAAAGAGAACCACGGCTGGTCTCATACTGGTATTAACTTCTCTCAAGCACTGTATATACAACCAGCCATCATAACCAGCTAATCATCCCTCATAGTCAACTATGGCTGTTTCCATCAGTGAAAGCCAATCATTATCCTATGACTGTTTGTTCCAGCCAAAACAAAATGCTAAAAGTACTGTTCTCCTTCAATAGCACTTGTAGTTGATTTGGTGTAGTGGTTAAGTGTGCAGACTCTAACCTGGGAGAACCGGGTTTGATTCCCCACTCCTCCACTTGCACCTGGCTGAATGACCTTGGGCAAGCCGTAGTTCTGATAAGAGCTGTTCTAGAAAAAGAGCAGTTTCTGTCAAGAGCTCTCTCAGCCCCACCTACCTCATAGGGTGCCTGTTGTGGGGAGGGGGAGGGAAAGGAGTTTGTAAGCTGCTCTGAGACACCTTTGGGTAGTGAAGGGCGGGGTATAAATCCAATCTCTTCTTCTTGATCCCCAGGTTGGGAATAATTGGTATACTAATAATGATAATAAGATGATATATAGAAAGAAGAACAAGCATGACCAAGATTTTGTGTATTCAGAAATTTAACACAAGTACAGAAAAGGGGTACAATTCAGTTCATTGAAGTCCAAAGTTCACCTTCCTGAGAATATCGGGTTTTATTTAAAATCAAAATTGGCTTCAAACACTTTTGAGAGTAAAGACAACTTTGAAGGTGTCGTAAAATCCCCAACCCACAGAAAGTATCAGAGAAATGGCTGTCACTGGGGCAAAATTCCAGTGTAATTTATGTGTGTATCTCCTTGCCCTGAGACATAATTTACAGAAGTAGAACATAAAAAATAGCAATGAAAAAATAGATTTGCATAATCTGTTCAAACTACAAACCACAAAACCCTGCTTTTCATGGCATGGCAAATTAATGAAGACTGTATGTGTGTGTGTGATATTCATGCAGCACTTCACATCTCCCTGTAGGTGGCAGGATGCAGACCTTGACTCTGCGCTGGTCCCCAATGTGGCTGACAGGAACAATGACGGTGCCATTTTGGCTATGTAATCTGCACAGTCAACATTTCATGGTAAAAAGAAATCCAGGATACTTCTGGTGCTTGCAGGGGTATGCTGAGGTGCCCAACTGAGAGCACCAGCAACTCTTTGGCATGTCTGCATATTGAAAGCAGGCTGAGCTTAATACTATCCCCCACAATTGAATTATGAGTAAGCACAATTGAACTCAGTGGGATTTACTTATGAATAAACTTACATAGGATTGTGACAGTTTTTAAAACGAAGCTATTTACATATTCTTTTAAGCATTTCATGTGGTGTGCTTACTCAAATGCATAATTTCTGAGCAAGTGAGAAAGTCATGTGCATACATCCGGGGGTGGGTGGGTAATGAGGTCTGTATGTAAAGGAACTCCAAGACTCTCCAGACAGATATTAGGTATTCCAATAAACCAGAAGGGATTGAGGCAATTGTGCTTTGCTGTTTCTTATTTGCTAGCCAAACCCCCTATTTCATGCATCAGCAAAGCTTTCCCAAAATCCTAGGAAAGCATGGGACACAGAGACACACAGAGAATGTGGAATTAACAGATTAATAAAGCAGATGGTGCATTTAGTGGGAAGGCTTTGACTCTCCCTGCCTAAGCATCTCAATACAGCACAAAAGGAAGGTGGCTCATTTCCGTGTCTTTTTTCATTTCAGTCACAAGAACCATAATTTTTTAATGTGTCTGTCTTGCTATCTTCCTCTTTTGTGCCCTGCTGGGAAGAAATGCATTAATAAACTATAATTCAATACCACTAGTGCAATATTTTTCTTCTACTTATAATTTCTTGGAATTCGGCTTTGAATCTTTCAGCTATGCTTGTTGTATATTTTTCAGCTATTTCCCCTTTTAAGTTTATGTCACCTTCAGGCTTCTGAAAAGTTTCTTTCCTTGAAATACTTTTGTGTTGCTTGTATTGTATAAAAAGTTGCAAGTCTGGCAAATATTTAGTATTGATGTGAAGGAAGTAATATTCCTTCTGAAACAAACTCATATGCATCATACATTATAGATGTATTTGAAGGGGAAGCAGATATTGATGTATTCATCCTACAAACCTGATTTTCATTTCACAACATAAGCAGAAGATGTAGGTTTCTCTGCCTAAACACTGTACAACCCAAAAAACTCAAGTTTAGCATTCAGAATTACTTTTTGGGGAAATGCATTGATGTATATTTCCAGAGTAATAGCTATTTTAGTCTGTTTCAGCAAAGATAAACAGACATCTTGTTGCCCCTTAAAGACTAACAGTATTTTATTCCAGTCTAAGCTTTACTGAACTATAGTCAACTTCTTCAGATGCAATGAGCTCTATCTATCTCTCCATCTGTCTATATCAGTATATTTTTATCCTCCAGGCTTAGGAAGGCATACACAGTTCTCCTTTCCCATTTTTACGCTCACAACAGCCCTTTCCTTACGCTGTCATTTTATGTAGGAAACGTAAAAATAAACAGCAGGGTTAAGGGGCCATTAAATATAGGAGGTTCAGAAGTAAATGTAAATTATGGCTTCATCCATGGGGGCCCTCACTATGGAAGCAGCAGCAGCAAACAAACAAGGGAACAGCATCCACACCCCCTGTTGCTGGGCCATGTGCTTCTACCCTAACACCACTCCCCCACCCCTCTTTCTCTGCAGCCTAGAAACTCCTTTTCCCTTCATTTTCCCTACTGAGCTGTGTAGTAAAACGAAAATGTGCCTTGGGAGGGAAAGGGATGAAAGCCCTATAGAGGGCTAAGGGGTGGGGGATGCAAAATATAGCCATACTCCCTCCGCATGGTGGTTGTGGGGGACGATGCAGATGGATGTTTCACCTGCAGCCAATCCATAGTTTCCCCTGTGCTTGGAAGGAAAAATGAGGTTAATATTGCCTCCAAAATAGAGGAAATGACAAAACAGGAGCGGATTCATAGACTGGGCAAAGACTGGGTAGTGCTCGCCCGTGGTCTGGCCTGTCATGCTGCCGTGTGGCGGGGGGGCACAGGGTGGGCATGTGGACTAAGGACTGTTGCCATGGGCCCAGCTTACCTTCATCCCACAGGAAGACGTGGCCAGCCCAGCTAGAGGGAGGTGATGCTTTACTCCCATGGGAGGACTTCCTTACCCCGCCTCCCCACTTCCCAGATGGGATAAAGTGCCTTTCGCTGCTGTAGGACAATCGAGTCTAATGGCTAAAGCATTGGCTCTCCCTTAAAAGGGGCGTCAGAGTGAGGGGAGCAAAATTCAAGAAGGACAGAAGATCCCGCTGCAGGAGTTCATTCAAAGCACTTCTTCCCCCCAGCAAGAGCTTTATCTTTCAGCCTCCCCCCCCCTTTGTTAAAAGCAAGAGGCATCGAAAACATTGGCCCTTCTACCCAATTCTTCCTCCTGCCTTCTTCCTTGACTGGATGGCGTAAGATTGAAATCTGAAGCACCCTGCTTATTTTGTTCCATCCATTGATCTACCAGTTTCCTTTCATTGAGTGCAAGGTGATTTATAGTTCAGGTAATGCCTATGATATGATACGCTCAATGCAGGGGGGGGGGCTGTGGAAGGGGAAATGTGCAACTCTAGGTGCTCTCAGATCACTTACAAGCCCAGCCCACTCGCCCACAGCCTATTTCTAGAGCTTGTTGTCTCTATTTCCACAACGGACCTTCTTCCTAGTATGACATAATTGTGGGTGTATTATGAACAACTGTATCATGGGTTGTTTTATTTTTAAGAGTGTACAAAAAAAGAGTAGTACTCATACACAGGCTTATAAAAAGCAATTACTTTTGATGAAATCGATCAAAACTACTAGCAATGAAACAAAAGTTCAAAATTGGAAAATCCAGCTGTATTGCTTAGAACAGGTAACTAAAGAGTTCTTTATGTAGGAGAAGGACAAAATTTGTGGCCAGAATATTGACTTCTACAAATCTAAACAGAAGGATGTTGCCCCCTAGGTTAGAGAACTAAAAAGAAATGTAATAAATAAAGAATTCAGGAGCCACTAAAATCCCATACAGAAGAGGTATATTGCTCCATCTTGTTTCTATCATAACACATTCTCTGTGCAGGGGGGGCTTTATTTGGGATCTAGTAAGGTAAAGATAAAGGTTCCCTTGCTCGAAAGCCAGTCGAATCCGACTCTAGGGTTGCGGTGCTCATCTCCGTTTCAAAGCCGAAGAGCCAGCGCTGTCCGGAGACATTTCCGTGGTCATGTGGCCAGCATGACTAAACACCAAGGCGCACGGAATGCTGTTACCTTCCCACCGAACTGCTAGGTTGGCAGGAGCTGGAACTAGAGATGGGAGCTCACTCCATCATGCGGCACCCAGGTCTCAAACTGCTGAACTGCAGTTCAGCGTCTTAACTACTTGAGCCACCGCAGCTCCTTGGGATCTAGTAGTGACAAATAATTTCTTCTTTGGGTACTATGACCGCTTTTGAGACAATGCCTACCCCTAATAAGCTACCCCTAAACAAGCTGACTCTTACACAGAGAACTTTTAGTTGATTAATCATTGGTCTTCTAACTGCTTAACAGATGAAATGTAATCATTTGGATATAGGGATCCCAAGTCCCCCTGGCGTCCTCCCGTCACTTTCGGGTGACATGGGTGCGGCTCGCACGCGCTTCGCACACACACACAAGACGCCGGCCGGGAGCCCCCTGCTCCCGGCGAAGATACACTTGACAACCCTATTTGGATATAAGCTTGAATATAGGTACTTTTTGAGATAGTAAAAGTGTAAAGTTACACGCAATTTGAAAAAGAAAAGCTACCATGTAGTTAGAACAGAAGGCAAAGGATCTTTTGTATACTAACCCGTACTGGTCTTCATAACTAAAGTTCCAGAGTTCCATGCATATGGTTGGTGAACACCAGGGAGTGTCTCATGTGCCATTTAAATTCTTTGCTGTCAGAGGAATCTTAAAGGAGAGCTTTTCCTTGTGAAGGCCTTATTTTCCACATTTCCTGTTTCTTATTGCATTGCTCTTCACCGCTGAAGTATCAGCCAATCCATGGTATTACTTTCTATTCCATGACTTTTCAGTTGTAGTGATAATTCTCCTTGTCCATGTTGGGCACAATCCCTACACACAAAAATTGTATTACAAATGTGCAGGAGTCATTCCGTACAAAAAGAGGTGCAGGAGCTCATTAGCATAACTCATTAGCATAACTTATTTGCATATACTACACCCCCTGGCATCACCGGAAGTGTGTCACAAGGCAACACCCACAGCTTAGGCTCCACTGGACTGTTTTGGATTCCTAGCTATTGGGGGTGGGGGGAACGTGCAGATCTGTCCTCACAGAGGAGGGAGAGCTTGCACCTGAATAAAACTTGGTCTTAAAGGTGCCACTGGACTGTTTTGGACCCGGAGGAGCTCTGCAACTTACCTGGCTGCTTCTTGCTCTGACTGAGGGCTGCTGGGAGCAGGGGGTGGGGTTTGTTGCATGTGCCTGCCCCCTGGGCTCTTTATTGCCAGAGCTCTGCTCCTGTGCGCTCCTGCAGCAAATGACCCCTGCAAATGTGTAGGACAGTGCTAGCACAGTTGCTGTCCAGTGTACTGGGCATGAATGGCCCTTGACCACTTTTAGATTAATACAGTGTTGATCAGAACAAGAAAAGGTTGCAGTCTTAGCAAAAAATGTCTATGTTATTGGATCACAGCTTTTTCCTTAAAAATTCCTTCTCTGTAGAGAGTAGAGACGTTTCTAAAACAGAAGTGAGATCCTGTGTGACAGGTGGCATGCATTATGACTGTCTTTTTTCCATAGCATAATCATGATTTTTCAAACAATGCATAGTTGACATTACGTTATTTTTCTTTCGCCTGCCTAACTGTGCTCAAATGGAGATGGAAGTTCTGATTTAAGCATTATTAAGAGGCATTAACAACTCAACATTTATCCAAACGCAGTCTGGAAAAATGTGTTCATAGAGAAATGAGACTCTGTACATTATTTTCTGTGAAATTATGTACCTGATGGCTCATCTTCACAACCTTGAATTAATGGAATGGTTTGAGGTCTGAAAACCTGACAAGTTTACACAAAATGCTTTTAGAAAGGCTTCTGAGAGATACATTATTGAGTGAAGAGTGCTATCTATCTTTGTATCCGATGGAATCGAATTTTAACTGTTTTATCTATTTTATATACTATATGCACTTTGTGCCGTGTGTAAGCCGCCCTGAGCCCGTTTGCGGGGAGGGCGGGGTATAAATACAAATAAATAAATAAATAAATATCCATCACGCACAATCTTACAAAGCCCATGGGATATTGGGAAGACACTTTGCTTTCTAGAATCTTCTCAGTGTAAGTTCATCATAGGACAATTCCAAAGTGTAAGACTTTCTCTAATTTTCTGCACAACTATAGAGTCAATTGACTTTCTCATTCTGCAAATGTAACATCATTCAGCTGTATTGACGTATTACCTATTCCAAGGGTTGCCAGCCTCCAAGTAGATCTCCCAGAATTACAACTCATCTTCAGGAGACGGAGATCATTCCCCTGGAAAGAACGGCTGCTTTGGAGGGTGGACTCTGTGGCATTATACCCTGCTGAGGTCCCTCTTTTCCTCAAACCCATCGCTCCCCAGGCTTCACCCCCAAAATCTCCAGGTATTTCCCAACCCACAGCTGGCAACCCTACCCATTCTGTAATGTTTAGGTAACACCATAACTGTTTATCTGGAAGGTATTACTGAGCAGCATGTTTTTATTAATCATTTTTTACAGAAACCAAACTGGAGTTCAGGGCTTTTCTAAATCCGCAACTTACTCCTGATTTCTTTGGCAGTTGATCCACAAGCATTGGAACTGGTTTAGGCACAGTTCTTCTGCATGTCTGCACTCCCCCTGCATTTTCACAGTTGTGGAATCAGTTTATTTTCTTCCATACATGCCTTTAATAATCAGGATTTTCAAGGGAGGGTGTTGCTGCCATCAGTAGCAACATGGGTGGTGTCACAGTACCCCCTTTATAGTGATATATTGATGCTTATATTGATATTATAGCTGTATTTTTATAAAATGGCACTAAATTTTGATATATTGATATGCTGCTCTAATGATAGGTGAAGCAAGTTCTCTGAATTCCCAGATTTCCTTTTTTTTTTAAAGTAAGTCTCTGTTGCCCTCCCTCCCAGTGATATAAAGAGAAAGGAATATCTCTGGGAGGAGGGGTATAGAGACTTACATTTTTTGAAATCTGGGAATTCAGAGAAAATGCTTGACATATCATTACAGCAGTACATCCATATTTTGAAATTTTAGTGCCTTTTAAAAATCAAACATGAAACCAGTAGTCTTGGGGGGGGGGAGCCATTTGATTATGACAATAATCCAATCATTGCAAAGTAGGCTGGACGTTCATAGGAGTGGGTAGGACAAAGAAAACAGACAGAAACATTACCCTTGAGGAGAAAGGTGACTCAAGATCAGCTTTCAGAAAAAGATTGAGGCACAAGTGGTCTCAAAAGAAACTGAAAAGGCCTAGGGAAAAAACAAAAAAACACTGAAATTAAAACTAAAGGCACAAAAATGCATGCAGAAATCAGGGGATACTACACCAAAGCAATATGGGGCCAGAACCTGGAGAAAAGCCCTGAGTCACAAGACTTGGCTGTGGTTGCCCTCCAAACTTTCATCTTAGGCTGAAATCTGATCCCCTGGCACAGACTGGTCAGTCATAATTCTGGGATCTTCAGGTCCACTCAGAGGTTAGCATCCCTAGCTCAGCTTGAAGAGAGGCTTTGGAATGTAACAAGAAGTTTCAGTTTCTTGTGGTTCCTGTTTATGCCATATCTCCGTATTGACTGACAAAGCAAAGAAATACAATGCTAAAATACTGTTTTTTAAAAGATGAGAGAATTGTGTTGCTTTGCACTAATTTTGTCAGTATGGAATATCCAACAAGTTTAACATAAGAACATAAGAGAAGCCAATGTTGGATCAGGCCAATGTCCCATCTAGTCCAACACTAGACTGTCACACAGTGGCAGAAAATATCAGATGCCATCAGGAGGTCCAGCAGTTGGGCCAGGACACTAGAAGGCCTCCCACTGTTCCCCCCCCCCAAGCACCAAGAATACAGTGCATCACCTGCCCTAGCCTGTGAGTTCCTATCTATACCTTGTGGCTAATAGCCACTGTGGACCTCTGCTCCATATGTTTATCCAATTCCCATGCTTGTAGCCGCCGCCACCTCCCTGTGGCAGTGAATTCCATGTGTTAATCACTCTTTGGGTGAAGAATGGTCAGGGAATCCAATAGGGACTTTAGAGAATTATTTAGACAGGCAAGGTTTGGGTGCTGGTCATATAAAAGTTTCAATAATACTACACATTTTGTACAGTAATTGCAATAATGATATGATTAAATCTTAGGGAGAAGGATGGGATTTTCATTAGCATAGAATATAGAGCAGCTTTGCCTTGCAAAATGTGATCTTGCTGTAGCAGAAGAGCAACCTTAAAGAAAAGTATATGCTAAATTGCTAATGTGCACATTAAATGTGTTGGTACAAAAGCCCTTATTTAGTTATTTGCCTTTCTAGTCATCACTCAAGGCAGTGCACACAGCGATTCAGACTTACCCAGATATGTGAATATATTTTCAAAGTACAGCATCATTGCTTGAAATTATAGCCATTTGGTGGGGGGAACAAAAACATATTCAAGTATCTTTGAAAGAAGTCACCTGAAAAATAATTCGTTTGATGGGATTCCAGATTCTATTGAGAAAGGAGGAGTGGGAATTCACTGTACATGAACCTCTATTGCTCCTGCTTCCTCACCTAACATTTCCTTCTATTCCCTCCCCATTTTGCTTTCCTTCCCTTTTCAGCAGATCCCAGATGCTCTTCCAGGCTATCCACTGCTTCAGACAATGTATTCTGGAGAGAATGGAATAGAAATGTATTAAATAAATAATAAATATATTTTCTAAGCTTGGACTATGACGTATAGCCCATGTGGAACATAAATGCAACATATTTAGAAATCCAGACACCAAAGAATTCAACCCTACCAGAACTATTAAGCCATTTCCTGATGTTGCATTGCATCATTCTTAGCTTTGCAGGTGGTTATTTCATACGTGATGTTTTAAGAAAGGAAAATTGGAGAGATCTGACAGTTGTGATATGGCTGAGAGACATCCATTGAGGATGTTAATGTGACTTTTCAAATGTCTGTCAGGGAGTGAACAAAAGATGTCTGATGACTCACACCTTTCACACCGGCTTGTGATATACAGCTTATTGTCACAAATGTCAAACTTTTGCTGACAGCCTAGAGGGATATGGAAGGGTTAAACTGAGGTATCAAACCATACCCCCCCCCAAAAAAAGAGCAAATATTCTTCCTTGTATTGTGAGCAACGCATTCCATGATTGAAAGCTTGAATAATTTTTAATTTTTATATCACTGTGCGAGGCTGCTGCTTTTCTTTTCTTTTCTTTTCTTTTCTTTTCTTTTGTGGGTGCCTCAGTCAAATTTGAAAGGATTAATGGAATGTTAGCATGAGGAGAGGAAAGAACATGAGCACTTTAACAGCATATATCCCACTAAAAAGAAAGGAGTTGGGTAGAGGAAAGAACATGAGGCAGTTTAACAGCCAATATCCCACTAAAAAGAAAGGAGTTGGGTTTTGGAGGGAAATGGCCAGGAAGTATCCTGAATAGTCAGGGAATCCAATAGGTACATTAGAGAATTATTTAGACAGGCAAGGTTTGGGTGCTGCTCCTATACAAAAACAGAGGCCATGTTAGGAGACAATTCAGTGCTGTTATTCTGGAGACTGCTGGTTTTTCAGAGATAGGACCTTGCTGGTAAACAAGTGAGAACAGCTAAACCAGGGGTGTCGAACTCATTTGATATGAGGACTGGATCTGACATAAATGAGACCTTATTGGGCCAGGCCATGTGTGTGTCATAAAATGTAATGCCAGGTAGCGGAGATATAAACTTTATAAAGGACACAAACACAGAGGTTTTTTTTTTACTTAAAATAAAAACATGCTTAAAACATTAACACTCTTGCAATATTTTGTTTATTTAACAGTGTCTGATAACTGACACCTCTTGCTCTGAATTATTACATCAAAATGTCTGCGCTGTTGCAATCTTGAGTATGCTGTTCAGGTGTGTATCTGTAAGCTGCAAACCTACAATGACGCAGCAGCAGCAGAACTGGAAGAAGCAGAAGACCGCCAGTTCCACTGAGGGCCTGATAGAAGCCTGATTCAGCCCCTGGGCTGCATGTTTGACACCCCTGAGCTAAACTATTAAGGTTTTTTCCCCCCCTGCTACAGTGGTGTCTCTGTCATTGAATATCACACACTCTTGATGGCGCTGGCCCGGAGGGCTCCTGAGTTCTCACTGTCTGGTCCAAATGCAACTCCTACAGACCTTGTTGAGCCTTCTCTGAAACTCTGAGGAACCTCAAAAGTGGCTGTGTGGCAGTAATCCATTGCAATGGCATTGGAACTGCATGGTTAGACAGAGAGGTCTTTAATTTTGCCTCCAAAAGTATTATTGAATATATTCTAATACCCCAGTCCTAAATTCACTTAATCTGAAGTAAGACTCCTTAATTTCCATGAAGCCTACTTCTCTCCTGATGTATGTAGCCTGACTTCCTTGGCCTGTGCTTTAAAGGCCCTGTTTCAGCATTGAAATACTAATGGAAAACATGTGTCTCATCAAATAGGTCTTGGAAACAGGCAGATAAATGCTCACATATGCTCACTAATTATGCTATTGATTATCTATCCTGCAAGGCATTCATGATATGATATAAAATGCCTATGATATTGATATGGATCTAACAGTTGGTTGCAGAAAGGGTGAGATATTGCTGTGCTTTCAAGCCAGAGACACCTGGAACATTTTTATCACACTGCTTGAGCACCATATAGAGGGTGCCCTTGAAAACTCTATTTACTACTGAACGTCTTTCATCAGACCTCTATTACCTTAGCTATCATTCTAATATAGATTGGAATGGGGCTTCTGCCTGCGTGATCCATGCTGAAAAGAGCTCACAGGCACACTGATCCTGCCTCATCAGGTTAAAACAAGAGCTTATGTGTCTTCATGAAAACTCACTATAAATATCCTTGATTCTTTCATGGAGATTTCATTCAGAAAGATAATGTGTACATAGTGTGGTTAACTCTTGGAAGGAGAAGGACCCATGACATGGATTCTTCATTCTTCATTGCCTTAAGGCCTGCCTGTCTCCTAGCACTATTAAACATGACTATTAAGACTGGACCCTTTGTACAGTAATAAGTTTGACCAGGACTGTGAAGAAGAAGAAGAGTAGGTTTTTATACCTTGCTTACCTCTACTTTAAGAAGTCTCAAAGTGGCTTAAAATCACATTCCCTTCCTCTCCCCGCAACAGGCACTTTGTGAAGTAGGTGGGACTGAGAGAGCTCTGAGAGAACTGTGACTGGCCTAAGGTCACCCACCTGGCTTCATGTGGAGGAGGAGTGGGGAATCAAACCTGGGTGTCCAGACATGACATCCTGCCATTGGCCTGACAGCCATCTTTAAAAATTATTTTTCTTCTACCACTGCTATGAGCAGCAGCAGAAAACATCAGGTGAGGGGCAGGAGATCCCTTGCCCCCATCAGGAAACTAGCAGCCCTAAGTATACATGTGTAATGTTTGGTTGGTCCCTTGTTGAGTTAGCCCACTGGTCCACTCAGGCTAATATTCTCTCCTCTGACAGCCAGCCAGTGTTTCAGATGAAGGTCTTTTCCAACTCTGCTACCTGAGAACTTTTTGACTAAGTATTCCTGGAATGGAGCATGTGACCTTTGGCTTTGAACACATGAGCTCTCCAACTGAAACTTGGCCCCTCCCCATGGTTACATAACAGAATAGAGGGGTTGCTTCTCAAATTTGCAGATGACACGAAGCTGGGTGGGATTGCTAATTCTGAAGAAGACAGAGTCAGGATTCAAAATGATCTAGATAGGCTGGAACAGTGGGCTGAGACAAATAAAATGAATTTCAATAGAGATAAGTGCAAAGTCCTACACTTAGGTACAAAAAATCAAAGGCACAGATATAGAATGGGAGGGACTTGGCTTGATAGCAGCACATGTGAAAGGGATCTAGGTGTTCTGGTTGATCACAAGCTAAACATGAGCCTGCAGTGCAATGCGACTGCAAAGAAAGCTAATGCAATCGTAGGCCCCGGTCACACGGAGCATTTGCCGCGCTAAAGAAATGGATGATAGGCGGATTTTCTGGGCATGATCACACCACAACATCTGGGAAGCATAGTGCTCTCGTGGCTATCCCGTGGCTTCCCGCCGAAGATGCGGACTAAAAAACTAGTACTTACAAGGTACTGGTTTCCGGACACCGCGGGGCAAGGGCGGGCGTCTGATCGCATTTCCGGTGGAATCCCATGGCATCCGGCGCCCGCCGATGTTCCTTCGCAAACAAGGGTGTTTTCCCCTCCAAGTCTCTGCAGGATGCGCAAAAGTGCCCAACGGCGCATGCACACAAACGTCGGTTTAAAAAACACCCATTTGCCATGGAAGCAGCGCCTAGCGATTGCTGCTGTGATCACACCGCGCCGCTTCTTTGCCGCACTGCAGGATAGCGGTGTGATCAGCACCTCACCCTCTAACCATGGGACCTTGACGGGACGTGTGATCGGGCGGCCGCGCGTTATTTTGCTCTCAGCCAAACAGCCACGCTTCCCCCCCACCCCGGCATTTTCCAGCCCGTGTGATGCATAAACATCACATAAATGTTCCAGCCCATGTGATGCATAAACAGAAGCATTGTGTCCAGGCCATGGGAAGTGGTAGTTCCACTCTGTTCTGCTATGGTCAGGCCTCACCTGGAGTACTGTGTCCAGTTTTGGGTGCCACATTCTAGGAAGGATGTTGACAAGCTCAAGCGTGTCTAGAAGAGGGCAACCAGGATGGTGAGAGGGTTGGAATCCAAGTCTTATGAGAAAAGGCTGAAAGAGTTGGGTATGTTTAGCCTGGGAAAGAGAAGGTTTAGAGGGGACATGATTGCAGTCTTCAAATATTTGAAGGGCTGTCATGTAGAAGATGGAGTGGATCTATTCTCTCTTGCTCCGGATTGCAAGACTAGATCTAATGGGTGGAAATTACAAGGGAGTAGTTACTGGCTAAATATCAGGAGAAACTTCCTAACTGTAAGAGTGGTTGAGCAGTAGAACAGTCTGCCTTGGGAGGTGGTGGATGCTCCTTTGCTGGACGTTTTCAAGCAGAGGCTGGACGACCATCTTTCGGGTATGTTGCATGGCTATCTTTCGGCTATGCTCCTGCAGAGTGCAGGTGGTTGGACTAGATGACCTGCAAGGTCCCTTCCAACTCTAACATTCTATGATTCTATGATGTAAGGGGCCTTATTCAATCTGGGAGACTTATGTGCATTTGTAACCCACTAAGGTCCTAATATCTGCTGGGTGAGTGGGCAGGTTCAGTCGGTTTTGACAGCGGAACCCCCACCTATGTTTATTAAGAATATGTAACTGCTGTTACTACACATGTACTTAAACACAGACATAAGAGAGGCAGTACAACCAATGCACTTTAACATTTAAAATAAACTCTTTATATAAACAAAGCATGGAGGTTTTCATATAAATCCTCATTCACTCCTGGTTGATTGCTATTACTTCATAGCAATGAATCTTCAGGCTATTACTGAGTACAGATATCGTCAGCATCCACAAGGATGCACAGAACAGCAAAAAATACTAAGCACATAGATAATGCATATATTGTAGGTCCATATGTTGTAAGCTCACAGATACTGGAGCAGCATATGAGGTTTCCAGGCTGTACTTGGGATGCTGCAGCTCTTCTCAGTTGACTCCAGGAATTACCTGCAATAATTCAAGGCAGGCCTTAACACAGCAAAGTCTATATAGGCCTCTCCCCAAAATGTTGCCTCTTTCTGGGCCAGGCTGAACTGCTGGCTACTGGGAATACCCAGCCTCCTTTAGGGAAGGCTACAAGCACTGAGCATGCTCATTAACTAAGTATAGAAGGGAGGGAAAGGGAGTTAATTGCCACACCACCTATTGGCAAAAGCAGGCGTGCCTGATCCCTGTATGCTATTAACAGCTACAAAACTGCATGGGTTACACATTGTTAGCAACTCTTCCCCACCCTCTCCCTCTGATGTATTCTAGAATGGTGTGCATGTTCCTGCCACCTAGTCTACCACCCTAGAATACAGGGTGAGAGTGTCAGGGTTCCCAGTCAAGACACTCAACAATGTTCCTTCAGAAGTTTCAGTTTATTGTATTTAGCTAGTACTTAGGACACCATGAACGCTTGTGTCAGGAATGGCGGGATAGCAAAAGGAAACCCAGATATACCCCCTTCATACATGCCCCCTGATGAACAGAGGCCAATAAGCAAGCACCTTTAAACACGGACAAAAAGCAATGGAAACGACAAAAAGCAGTGGGAAACGAGGAGCAGGCAGCGCACAGCTTCAAGGACACAAGGGAGATAACTTGATAAAACTGATGGGGAAAGGGAGGGGGAGCGAGAGACAGAGGCAGCAACCCACACATTCCAAAACCATGGCAGCATTAGCTGACATCCTGCCCCCCTGAAGCCCCCCCCCGCCACCCAGCTTCTCAGGGAAACGGACATGGATCACCCGGAGAAGTTGCGGCGCGTTGACATCAAAGGCCTCAACCCACTCCCAATGTTCCGGACCAAAATCTACCCATTCAACAAGGTAGTAAAGGTGACCCCTCTTTACATTGGAGTCCAGGATCTGCGAAATCTCGTAGTGTTGCTCGCCATCAATCAGCAGGGTAGGCGGTCACGGCCAAAGCGGCCTCCAGACGTTGGGGCCTGGGTCCCGTTTTAACAGACTGTGGTGAAAAATAGGATGCATGTGTTTTAGGCTTTTGGGAGGGCCAACTCAACAGTCACATCATTGATCTTATGGATCACCAGGTATGGTCCCACATATTTCCACCCAAATTTGCGACTGGGCTGTAAGCCTTTAATGTCCTTTGTGGAGACATAGACAGAGTCCCCTGGCTGCAACAACCAACCTCCCCAACCTTTTATTGCCCGCTTGAGATATATATGCAGCCTTAGCCTTGTCCAGAGCTTTGGCCACCAGTGGCCAGGTTTCCTGGAGTCCCTTGCACCAGTCGGTAACCTTCCCCCCGGGGCATGGATGCGGGAGGCGGCAGAGATTACCTGACAGAAAGAGATGAATAATTTTTGGGAAATGGTGATTGCTAGAGTAAAGAAATTTTAATTGCCTTTGAGAGAGAGAGAGACAGAGAGAGAGAGAGAGAGACAGAGAGAGAGAGACAGAGAGAGAGAGAGACAGAGAGAGACAGAGAGAGACAGAGAGACAGAGAGAGAGTGTTTAGGAAGAAACAAATTAGAATAGAGAAGCTTTTTGCAGGAATGATGCTGCTTAACCCTTTTCCTGTTTCTCTGCTTCAAATCCTTTAAAGCTATGCTTTTTCTTATGGAGCTCTAAACTCATGATTATCTTTGCAAAGTTGTCTCTGGAATCCCTCAGGAAAGGGATGTTTGAGGGGTAGGACTCAGGGTGGGAAAATTCTGGATGAGGAAAGGGTTAAGTACCCTTCCCTCATTCACCTGTGTGTAATATTTGGTTAGGCCCTTAGCACAAGATAGATGGAGGGGTCCTCCTCAGTAATCAATCAATCACTAGAGCCTTTCTCTCCAGTGCTTCCTTTGCGGCTTTGAGGGCACTTCCTTCAGTATACTTGGTACTCCCGAAGTCTTCTTGAACACCAGTTATGATGATATACTGAGAGAGGGAAAGGGACGATTTTATGATACAAATGCAAATAAGCGTTTGCTTCACTATTATTCTTTCATGTGATGGCATTTTCATGGTGATCATAAGTTTCCTTCAGTTAATGGCAAGTATCAGAATGTTCACTATCATCTGGAGAATTTATTTTTTGTGTGGGAGGAAATTTGCTCTTTGAATACAGGAACCAGATAGATCGGAAAGTTCCTCAGCATTAATTGTTTGACTTAAGATGATACTAGAGTACACATTTCCAAATGTATCACCATATTCTTTCAGCTGTGAAAATATCTGTATTTTCAAAATGCTTTCTAAATTCACAAATTATATTGGATTTATTACAGAATAAAGGGGAATGAATGAGCAGTAGTATATCATTCTTGTAACAGGATGTGGAAATAGTCTGTCATTTACATTCTTAATGATAACCTATTTTATATACTAATTTAAATACTACTGTACTTTACCTCATAGTGGAATACCCCAAGGTGGTATTTATTTATCAACACATCGTGTTGGATTTCAATAGTGAAGTAATAACAAAAAATAATCATTTCACTTAGATCATGACACACCTTTTAGCTATGGTTCTTCAAGTGCTGTGAAAAAGCCAAACAAACATTTGTCAGAAGAACTAATGAAAATGGGAAAGTTGTGGCAAATAGGTTGTCTGAGTAATTTATCATGAGCAGAAACCTGCTGGTCTGCACTCCAAAACTTAATACATTGTGTGGAAATTTGTGGTGGTGTGGCAAATTGCATGTTGCTCTAGCTACTTAACTGATAATTACTGTGTGCGCTGGTCACAGGAAAAGTGTTGCCTGTTCTGATTCTCAAGTATGCCTGCTCATAGTGTGCCAATCATGGGAATCCACTGGCAGAAAAAGGCATAGGCCCAGATTTAGTTTTGTACATGGAATCGCAAATACTGGACCAGCAGCATTTCCAGCAGATAAATCAAAACCCAACTTTTGCCTATGGCCATGAATTTATGCAACAATCTCACTGCAAACTGAAGAGGCCATATATAAACGGAAGAGGTCATATATGGAAGAAGCAGTTACAGTCAGATGAAGAACAGATTTTTTTAAAGCACTGCCCCCTTGTTAGAGAGATTAGACTCATACCTGGCCATGGTATTGTGGTTAGAGCATTAAGTAGATTCAATTTGTATGCACATCTACCTGAGTGTAAGTCCTATTGAGTTAAGTAGAACTTCAAAAAAAATAGTTATCATCAGACTTCATGTCTCACACTGAAACAATGTCATAAGACAGTATAATCAGTGGGCTTCAACTATGCAATTCTCTTGTGCACTGCTTCTTTCAACTATGCCAAGCACTATGTTGGGAGCTGCGGTGGCTCAAGTGGTTAAGACACTGAACTGCAGGCTGTGGAAGATCAGTAGTTCAGCAGTTCGAGACCCGGGTGCCGCAAGACGGAGTGAGCTCCCGTCTCTAGTTCCAGCTCCTGCCAACCTAGCAGTTCGAAAGCAAGAAATTGCAAGTAGATAAACAGGAACCGCTTCGGTGGGAAGGTAACAGCGTTCCATGCGCCTTGGTGTTTAGTCATGCCGGCCACATGACCACGGAAACATCTTCGGTCAGCGCTGGCTCTTCGGCTTTGAAACGGGGATGAGCACCGCAACCCTAGAGTCGGATTCGACTGGCTTTCGAACAAGGGAACCTTTACCTTTACCGTTATGTTGAAAAGGCATTATTTGATGGTAGCCTGTGGGCCTCAAAAGATGCTCAACTTTGCTGACCCCTAATGCTGACTTCATAGATCTGATTTTCTTCAATTATATCTTTAGGCAATCATTTGCCCCAGTATAAGAAGGTTATAAAATTCTAGCAAATGAGAATGCATGACACTTCATAAAGGTGCACTTTGCTATTAGAAGCACAAAGTAGTAAGAAATTGCCTGGTATTATTCATACAACATGCATTTATGATGTTCTCTAATTTTATTGTGGTAATATACAAAACACCAAATAGCAATTTTAAAACAAGATATTTTGTTGAGGTATAAATTTTAAGGAAATCAAGTAATTATACAAAGGTGAGGCCTGAATGGATCATCAAACAGCAAGGATAGTTAACTGAAGGTTTGACTAGCAGTGATTCCACTGCATTCGAAGCAGTAAGGCTTCTCACCCAGGCCCGTAGCTACAGTTGGGCATTTTGGGGCTCTGCCCCCTCAAATGTGAGGCATGCCTTGCAACTGCTGCTGCCCCTCCCCCCACATTAAAACGGCCCTCCAGCTGATTGGTGGGAGCATGTGGCCCACCAATCAGATGGTAAAGGTAAAGGTTTCCCTTGCTCGAAAGCCAGTAAAATCCAACTCTAGGGTTGCGGTGCTCATCACCGTTTCCAAGCCGAAGATCCAGCGCTATCCGAAGACATTTCCGTGGTCATGTGGCCGGCATGACTAGATGCTGAGGTGCATGGAACATTGTTACCTTCCTACCGAAATGGTACCTATTTATCTACTTGGAATTTCTTGCTTTCGAACTGCTAAGTTGGCAGGAGCTGGAACCAGAGACAGGAGCTCGCTCCGTCATGTGACACTCGGGTCTCGAACTGCTGAACTACCAACCTTCCAGCCTGCAGTTCAGCATCTTAACCTTGCAGTTCAGCATCTTAATCTTGCAGGAAGGGAGGGAGAGGGGCAGCCGCATGCCTTCCCTGAACTCCAATGCTTTCTCTTTAAATGGTGTTTTTCAAGCAAGGGCTGACCACGCCTGAACTCCAAGCAGCAAAATCACCACTTGGAGTTCAGGGGAGGTGTGCGAGCTGCCCCACAAAATTTCCCCATGCCCCACCAACCCAAAATTTCTGGCTACAGGGCTGTTCTCACCTGATGTATCCAGCTTTATCACACTGATCATACTACATGGTTATTAGCTTAAGTATATCTGGCAATCTTTTCAAACCACTATTCATTTCCATGGGCTTGCATACATGTGGCGGGGAAGAAGGCTAAAGACATATTTATCCCAGCTAAATGAGGTATGGGCTAAGTGTCTGTTCCTCCACTGTTTCACTATTCATCTTGAGCACAACCAGAGGTGCAACCCTTTGGCATAAGTGAAAGGGGTCTTATACTTTGATCCTTACACATTGCTTTTCAATGTGTAACAAAGTCCCTGAAACTGAAGTCTGTTTACTCACAATCATTGGTTAATGTGTTCAAGTGATTTACTTCTAGGGGTCAAGAAGAAGAAGAATCTCCATTGTTGTAGACCATGTGGTCAAAGTGTAAAGATGTAGTCTTAGGTGTCTTTGTTGTTTTGTAGATTTCCTGTGAACCCTTCCCTTAGAAATAAAGATTTTTACATAGAAGAAAATGCTTCCTCTCCAGTGAAGCAAATATCCATTGCAATCTCTCAATATTTAACTATTTTTACCAATTTTTCCAACCGTAAAGAGGTGCTGAAAACTCCCTCTAAGCTGTGGAGTCTTGCAAGCAAAAATACTAAAAATGCTAGCTACTGGCATTAAAGTTGTGAGTGAGCGATTTGGCTACTACATAGATTAGTTTGCTCTGCAGCCATCCTTCCTGAGCTGGAGGCTAAAAAATTGTGAGCTAGCTCACACTAACTCAGCTTAGAGGGAACACTGGTGCTGATCTGTCTGGATCAGCAATGGTTCGCATGTGCTTGTTTTTTCACAGCTCCATGGAAGTTCTAGTTTTCCACCCCAGCATAATTAATTATCTGATCTCACCCAGACCCGGGAGGGAATTGATTTCACCTACTGTGCAGGTACAAAAAGGACTGCAAGGCTGCAGGAAAAGAAACTCCACCTCTACAGGCACCATACACAAAGGAAACTTTTTGGCATGGAGTCCTAAATTGGGTGTAGGACAGCAATGACAAGCTGAGTTGAAGCAAGGCCTGGTTTATGAGTGGTTGTGGCTGTTGAAAACAATATGTTCGCCAGGTGACCATATTCACCACAAAGTTCTCAGCAGGCCTTCTATTTAGGGCACCCGGATTCCGTTCTGATGACTGCAGGATCAGGTCTCTCAGTGGCTGAGCCAATTGCAAGTGACCTTTCAGTTCTTTCTACTGCAAAACTACAACTTAGTGTAATATGATTCTCTTCACTTAGGAGTTTGAAGATACATCTACAGCTTTATTTATACTTCGTATATATAAAATGCTTTTCCTAAATGCTCAAAGTAGTTTGCATATATCACCTCAATAATCATCACTCCATTTCTGTATTACAGAATTTTTGTATTATAGATTGGGGGGGGGGGGGACTTGACCTGACTGAAAATAGTTTGCTTAAAACCAACCCGTTAGTTCAGAGATGAGATTAGATTTGAACCACAGATGTCAGAAACCACAGCTCATTTGTTCAATAATTACACTATATCAGACTTGTATTTCTTCCTTAGGCATTGAAAAGTATGCAGACGGAGAGTGATTCAGCAAAGCATACTTTATTCAGTCAGGAAGAAGACGCTTTGGCCGGCTCGCAGGCCAGCTTATATTCCCTCAGAACCCACCACCAAAACACACACCCCACTTCCTGATAGGCTATTTACAGTGACTGAGAGACCTATTGGCCTCACGGTCTGGGACCTAGCCCTCTGATAGGGCGGGCTAGGGTCCTCCTGGCCCATTGTCTTTAGGCGCGAAGCTTGAGGTTTGTCCCTGGACAAGTCCGGACATGCCCGGCCATGTCAGGGCTGGATACACTACAGGCATCCATCTCAATGCACTGCAAGGCACAACTCCCTAGATTTGAACTATTTCTTACCCATTTTCATCCAGCCTTTTCCCAAAAAGTCATGGAAGGAGATTCCATAGCTTGAACACACACACACACACCCCTGCCCATCTTTAAACAGTTCTTATGCTGATGTGAGCTGCTGTCCTAGAGCACACTCATTAGTTGCCCTACTGAACTCAACAGGATTCCTTTTGAAAGTAGAGAGATGGGCCCAAGCCAACTCACAAACTAATGTTCATGATGAATTTGGGGCAGTTCATGGTTTACGAACTGATGTTCATGGCAGGTCAACCAGCACAAACGTTTCACATAAACTTTCAAGTAGTTTGTGGAAGTCATGCAGGTTCATGAATAGATACATTGTCCTTTCCTTTTCCACAGAGAATGCCCTCTCATTTCCACAGAGAGTGCACTCTCATTTCTCACATTCAGAGGTGCAGGATGAAGACAATGCAGGTTTTGTGTGGTATTTGTACAGACAGTGAACTCTTTCACTGCTTACTAATTTCTGCAAGACTGGACCAAGGCAGTCATGCTTCACTTTTCATGCACGTCTGCAGTCTTAAGCTACAATAAGCCTTCCTCAAGATCATCTTCAGCCAACCCCTAATTGTGAACTGGATTGCAAATACCAGATTTCATGTTGGGTCAAATACTCTTTACCGGCCTTGTGTAGAAATACTGCGACTTGATCATTGAACCGTTTTGAATAGGAGAATGCAGGAGTGCGAGTTCTTCATACAAATGACATGAAGTGTGGCTGAAATTAATGCTTTTCAGTAGGATTGATGGTGTTGAATGGAAGTCCTATGCACACAAAACTTAAATGAGTTTCCTCTTGGAATTTAATCCTAATTTTTTCCCCTTAAGAGGCAAGATGCTGGCTGCAATACTGGTTACGTAGTTTTTAGTATTTTAAGAATTTGACTATGATGTTAATAACTGGTGACTATCCAGTCTTCCCTAATATCAGTTTCTGATAGATCAACTACCATTGTCAATTACCAAATGTGTAAAATTTCCTGTATTCACGCTGTCTTATTTGTAAATAGTACTGTTGTGCTGTTTTTAAGCTAATGTGTATTCTTACTAATGTTCCTAATCAAGAACAGATTTGTAATATGTTGTCTATTTCTAAAACTGTGTTCATAGTTTGAAGTTCTATATTGTTTTGTTAGAGCTACTCAGAGTTTTCTTCAGAAGCAGCTTAAATGGAATGTCTAAGGGAGAAGAAAATAAGCCCGCTGAAAACAGAGTCACTTGTCCATCCTTAGAATGAAACACTTGCACAGACAGTGCATCAGACAAGTGACTTGTCAGTAGATGGGCTAGCTCCAGTGGGAGATAATGTGAACGTAAGCCGGCTCTTCAGTTCTGCCTTGAAGGCAACATTAAGGGCAGAAATATCTCTGCATTATTGTAATTTAGCGCTGAACAGGTAAAAACCCCTCATATGCTTGGCCTGATCTTGATTGGACAGCACCCATGAAGTCAATTTTAAGTCCTTGTACATAATATTTTTGTTATTCCAATTTGAATAAATGCAGACCATATTGAGGTGACCAAAATGTAAAGTTTGCTGTGAAATCAGGATTGTTTGGGGTAGCAAATGGCTAAATTTTTAACATGTGTAATAAGCATAATTCATCATGACATGTAAATGTAATTCATCCATACAGGAGAGATGAATAGCTATTATTGCACAATGTATCGACTCAGTTATGCTCTACAGAATTTTAATGTAAATGTCTGTCTTCATTTTCCATATCCAGACAAAGTAGCAGTGCAAGACAGTGTGTGACTAAGATGTGAGAAATTGTTAAAGAAGTGCATGACTTTTGATTTAAACCATCTTTAAAACAGCATTTAAAGAAGAATCAAATTGAAACGGAATTCTAGAATTTATAAAGTGTACTCAAAAGGCATTTGTCTAGCAAATGAAGTAATTTTTAAATTGTCTGTATTAAAACCTAGTGGATAGTTGCCCTATTTAGTAGCCTGGTCAAATATTACTTTCACTAATAGAAATTCAACATAGTAATAACGGACATGAATCTCTAGCTCATGCCCACTTTACCCTTTTCAGTACACAGAAAACAATATTCACCGTGGCCTGCATTATGTTTATGTATGGGATCTCCTGACATCAAACCCCACCCACCCAATCTAAGTATGGGTTCATGACATTGGGGAATTCTCATGGCCAGATAAACTCAGTATAAGCCAGCATTAATTTTTCCTTCTATGTGCATTACAGGGCAGGGTGAGTGTGGGCCTGAGACTTTATTTCTTACTGTGTTGTCTTTCCAGCCAGGTCTTATGAAAGTTTTGAGTGTGCACTTAAAATTGAAATTTTTGAAAACTGCTGAGTGTCCATAGGGAAAACCAGAACAAAATACTGATAACTTCATTGGGGGAGAGTGTAACATGATTGTACATCATATTTTTTGGTATGACTCAGTTTTCATTTGAACTTGTGCCATTAAACCTAACT
>NW_015176036.1:7884-8040 GCF_001447785.1 Gekko japonicus | reverse complement strand
CTGTTGGGCTAATTCCATGTTTCCATGCTACTTATAAAAGTAGAAGATCTCACTCTGCCGGGGAGTTAACTAAAGTTTAATATCTGCAAGCAACGTTTGCCATTTGCCATGGTTTGATTTGTACAACCTTGCAGAGTTTAGTGCTGAGAGAAAATT
>NW_015176036.1:7599-7758 GCF_001447785.1 Gekko japonicus | reverse complement strand
GTACAGTTACCATATTCTGTTTGTGATGAAGGATGTCTGAACTAGATGAATATGTCCATCTAGGTTTCATACATTTCCCCAGAACTGATGATTCAGTCAGCCAAAGTAACTCGTCTGCCACCCTATATGTCCAATCAGTGGCAGCTCAGCACATTTTTT
>NW_015176036.1:0-6413 GCF_001447785.1 Gekko japonicus | reverse complement strand
CTCCAGGGCCGACATCCGGCCGCCGGGTCCGTTTCCCCGCCCCCAACCCCACTCACTCCAGGGCCGGCGACTGGAGGTGCAAGCCTCCGGCTGCCGGGTCCGTTTCCACCCCCCCCACTCCAGGACCGGAGACAGGAGGCAGAAGCCTCCGGTCGCCCACTCCCTTCCCCTCCCCCACCACCCACTCCCAACAGGCACTGAGGGGAATGTAGGGTTGCCAGCTCTAAGGAGGGAAATACCTGGAGGTTTGGGGGGTGGATTCTGTAGAGGGCAGCATTGGGCGGGGGGGGGGCGGAAGGACTCAGCAGGTATAATGTCATAGGGTCTACCCTCCAAAGCATCCATTTTCTCCAGGGGAACTGATCTCTGTCATCTGGAGATCAATTGTAACAGTGGGAGATCTCCAGGTCCCACCTGGAGATTGGCAACCCTAGGGGGAAGTCAGCTGCACAGCAGGGGGTTGAAGAGAATGGTTTGATGGCTGCTGGGCCAAGATTGGCAACAATAGTTCCCCAGGAGCCCCATCGTAAATGCACCAAACAATTCCTCAAGATTTTCCAAAACACTACTCTGTTTTGGGCTCCTGGGGAACTTTGAAGTAGCACCAAAGCTTTAAGATCTCTCCAGCTGTCACCTGGAGACTGGCAACAGCTTGTCTGGAGTGTGGGCAGCATGGCATTGTATCTGTCTGAGGTCCCCCTCTTCCTCCTCCTCCTCAGATCCCACCCTCAGCAGGCTTCATCCCTAAAATATCCTGGAAGTTTCCAACCTGGAGTTGGCAACCCTATCTGCCTGTCTGTCTTAAGTTTTACAACCCCCCCCCACACACACACACAGCCTCTGCCTAGGGCGCAGCGCTGACATCATTCTCCTCTCCCAACTGAAAATTCCAACTGCCTTGCGGGGGGGGTGAGTTTGAGGTGTGGAATGGAGTGTAGTCCAATCAGCTTCCATATGTAAATGACCTTGGAACGCTGGCCGGGACTGCACAAAGCAGCCAATGAACCCAGCCAGTGTCTTCCGAGTGGCAGTTTTTTCGGCCTAACACTAAAGGGGCCAATTTTAGAACTTTGGCACCCACTATTCTTTTATATATAAGGAGAGATTCCCAGACAGACAGTCTCCATGCAAAGAAAATGATCACCAAACTTCAAAGTAACATGGGGGTGCAATTATCTAGCCTTGGAACACTATTGTCAGTTTCCAACTAGTTATGTCAGTTTCAAGAGGGCCCCCCCCTTGCTGGGGTTCCTTTGTGTTCTCTTTCCATTTTCTTTCACAGAGCCTGCAAAATCCCCACCCCAGATCACTTAGATTGTGATTCTGTGCTTGACATCAGTCCTGTTGAGCTGTTATTGCCACATTGGTACTGGGTTCTGCTGGGCACTAATACATTGCACTGGTTCTTCTGGGCTTGCAAAAATGCCCCCCCCTTTAGCTTCTACTCTAGAGATTCTCTGGTTTGACTTTAGTCCTGTTGGGTGTGTACTGCCACAGTGGCACTGGTTCTGCTGGGCACATTGCATTGGTTCTGCTGGACTTGCAAAAATGCCCCCTACCTTCAGTTTTTGACTGCAGAGATTCTCCGAGACTTTGATTCTGTTCTGCTGGGCTTCTATTGCTGTTGCTGTTTTTGCTGTTTTCTTCCTCCATTGGAAACAATGGAGGATGGGGCACCTCCTTTGGGGGGCGTAACTCAAACCTCATAAATCCAATCCTCACCAAACTTGGAGGGCAGCTAGAGGAGAATTAACCAGAGATCCCCTGTGAGTTTGGTGTCTCTAAGCATGCTGGGTGGCCATTCTACCACATCACAAACATCACTAACTGAACATGTTTGTTTAGCTCTTAAAAGTTCATGACGGTTTGTGGTTCACAAACTTAGTACACTACAAACGGTCAGAAGCTGCGTTTTCCCCATTTGTGCCCATCCTTAAAAATGTACATAGTAGAAGACTGCACATCTGCTTACCAGGTCTTGTATTCTGCACTTGCTGCTTCTTGTTCTTTCCTTCTGAAACATCTGATACACGCTTATTCTACCAATACGTTATCCCAGATAGTTTGCAGTACTTGAGATGTCTGCGGCTTGTAAACTTCAAGTTTCATCCTAAAATTAGGTGTCTCTCCCTCCTGAAACTCTTTTTTTTGGGGGGGGGGAGTTGCATTTTGTGTGTGTTTGTGTGCCTGGAAGTCATGGCAACTCTGGCAACTCCTACTGGGGCACAGAGGACATCCAGGGAAGTGGCTTGATAGCCTGCCTCTTGGCCTCCCAGCCCTGGTATTCTCTGGAGGTCTCCCATCCAAATATTTGCCAGGTCTGGCCCTGCTTAGCTTCTGAGATCAAGTGAGATAGGGCTTGCCTGGGCTATCCAGGTCAGGGCCCTGAAACTCTTTATTTGTTTGTTTGTTTGTGTGTGTAACATTGCAGTAGGGATGAAGCTACCCATAACAAGAAGCATTGGTAGCTATTGTCATTCAAATGCTTCTCACAGAACACACAGTTTACTCTACTAACACTCCCTGAGTGCCTCCTATTAAGAATTCTGTGTGACAGCTTTCTGTCTTCTCTCCATCACCCTCTCTGCAACTCTTGAAATCTAAAGTAATTTCAGAATAGGTATTTAATTTGCTGTTGTTCTGAGTAAAATGGCAGGTAAAGTAAGTGTTACCATGGATGTAGCTCTTCAAGCCGTCCACATAAACAATGTATTGATCCCTTGTAAAGGCAGATTTCAATCACGCAATCTTGTGTGTTACATGGCATTAAAGGACAAATTGGGAATGACTTTAAAGATGACACTGACTCTGCTCAAAACTGGACAGCAAATTTATTGTTTACAGGGAGATAGCATTGCTTTCTGCACAAAAAAATATTAGATTCCCTGTTAGTGGATACATTTAGCATTATGAATTGCTGTTCTTTTATTGTGTACTGATCTACCAGCAGAGGTAGATAGAGAAAAAGAAAAGCAACATCTATCTATCTAAATGGAAGATTTGATTTTTGTGATAAATTAGACATATTTTCTATACTAAATTTGCAGAGTAATACACATTAGGATTTAGAAAATAATTCTGTTCTTACAATAAGTTGTTTCCCCTGTCTTAAGCAAATACATGCCAAATTTAGCAAAAGCACTGTTTTGTTTTTTAAAAATAAGGCCAAGGCTACCCATTTTCATTAAACAAGTATGACCATTTAGTCCTTAATTTATACGCACACTATTTGCAATTCACAGGGTTGTACCTGGGAATTATGGACACGTGTAAACTATACTTTTCAGTGGGAGGTTTCAGTATTTTGCTCCTTCATACCAGAGGGCCAAGGGTATATTTCAACACCAAAATAATTTGATTTCTGTGTCTCTAGTCAGCATTTCACACAAGAATGCCAGCAGGACAAGCCCTTAAGATCTTGGTTTGAAAAGCCCCCCTTCCCCTGTTTAAAAACACCCAGCCTGATGAAGTGCTCTGGTGAACTCAAATGCTCACATGCTGTTTTCTGTCATTTTGTTTGTTCCTAATACAAGGAATTACATGGTGTTTGTTTTTAGAGTTTGCTGTGGACTAGTGTGGCTATCTGTTCAATGCCTAGCATCTCCACTTAAAGTGTACCGTAATAGGCGATGTGAAAGACCTCTGCCTCAGATTCTGGAGAACTGTTGCTAGTCAGAGTAGGCAATATTGACCTTGACAGAGCAATGATCTAACTCAACAGAAAGCAGATTCATGTGTTCATGCACTCTCCCATACACCCTTTCATAAATCATGGTGAAGAAGGTTTGGCTGTCGGATTTAGTTGTGGTGAATGTTGTATTTTCTAATGTATAGATGATACCAGGATGAAGGTGCCCTTATAGTACAGAAAGTATACTGGGATGGAATTTGAAAGCAACAAATGTCCTTGCTTCTGCTTCAGCTGTGTTGCTATTGTTACATTCAGTACTTCAAAGAACAACCCTTGAAACTGGATAGTTTGATCTTTCTCAAAGATCCCTTTTGCAGGTAAATTTATCACATTACACACATTGTATCCAATTCCTATAACAACAGGCCACTATCCATATGAAGGATTGGTGTCACTTTTACAGGCATTTGATCCCTGGCCTGTCCCTTTAAAGTTTGGCTTTTGACAAATTCTCCTCAGGCCTTTGAATATATCAGAAGTAAATGATTGGAAGCTTTGAAGCAGCAAGGGCACATTGACTTGCAAGCACTGCAAGAGGATAGTGACATCCCTGGAAATTTTTAATGCATATCATAGAACTTCCAACTGTGTTCCCCCCTTGTGGAAATAATGCAAAAAATGTATAATCATTTATATATCTGTTTTTTTCAAGTGTAGCCTCCATCTATGGATATCTAAATCCACAGATTGGGACCACACTAACACTAAACAGATTTTCCTGCAAACCTGGGAGACCCCCCCAATTTGTAGAAAAATCTGAATATATATACACACACACACATACATATATGTGTGTGTGTGTGTGTGTGTATATATGTGTGTGTGTGTATTCAGATTTTTCTACAAATTGGGGGGGGTCTCCCAGGTTTGCAGGAAAATCTGTCTTAATCTAAGATTATGAACTCCCCTTCAACACTGATGTAGTGCAATGCCAGATCCATCAGTAATAAGACCCGGATGTTGTAGTATTATCTTGCAGCCCAGAAGGTGGATCTGGCTTGTGTGACTGATACCTGGACTAGAGAAGGTGAAACAGTCGCCTTGAAACAACTGATCCCCCCAGGTTACTTGGTCCATCAGTCCTGAACTTGGGGGCAGGTGGGTGGGGTGCCTATACTCATCCAGGAAGCTTTCTCCTTCAAGCCACTCCCTGTCCTGAAGCTCACTAGTATTGATTGTGTTGGCCTGGTGTGGGATGCTGAGGAGAGCTTGGCTGTCTGTTTGGTGTACTGACCACCCAGTGCACCGGCAGACAGCCTTCTGAGCCTTCTAGAGGCTGTAGCTGAGTGGGCCTTGGAATTCCCAAGCTGCGGCCTCTATCCAGGCTTCAGACAAAAGCAGCTCATTGGACGCTTATGAAATCCTATGAAATGGCAATGAAGGCTGCAAAGAAAGTATTCTACTCACCCTCAATTGCGTCCGCTAGCTCTTGCCCAGCTCAATTATTTAAGGCGATCAGGTCTTTGACATCCCTCACTGAGAGACACCACAATAGACATAGGAATTCGGCCATTAGCTCCAAGGCATTTGTGAGCTTTTTTGCGGATAAAGTCTTATAGCTCCACCATGACCTACCTGCCCCTATTGATACAGTACATGAACTGGAGGCCCCTTGGCCGTCTCAGGATTCAGTTTTGGACTCTTTCAGCCTGCTCTCCTCTGCTGATGTTGACAGTATACTGGATGATGTCAAACTGACCACATGGCTCCTCAACCTGTGCCCCTTGTGGCTGGTTAAGGTTGATGATAAGAGGATATGGGGCCCTCTATTGGACATTGTAAATCTGTGTCAGCTAGCTGTCATGTTTCCCTTGTGTTTATTCTTTCCTAACTGTGGCGCGAGTGTGCATGCTTGCTTGCTTGGCTCGCTTGCTGTAAACAGCGATAGGGAGGCGCTCATGAGACCGTGCGAACTGGCGTTGCCAGATTGAGTTATCTGACTAACCTAGAGAAGGAGGGAGGGCTTGCATTCCACTGCTGGTGTGAATATTTCTGCTCTCATGGGGCATGGAGAGTCTCCCATTCATTATGTAACCTCCCGCCGGGAGAATCCCCGCGCACGCACTTGGATTTCATTTGCTGCATCATGTTATATGTAGTGATGCATCCGCCCCATTGTCATTCCTAACAATATACCTGTAGATCATGGCAACAGACCTGTATTCTAATAAAGCATAACAATTCCCTGGAAACGTGTGTGGAGATTTGCATGCTGTTGGACCTGACAATCTGTCCCTGGAAACAGGGGCCTTTCTGCAGGGCCTTAAGGAGGCTGCGGTTGTACCGCTCCTGAAAAAACCATCATTGGATCCTTCAGATCCAGCCAGTTACCGCCCAGTTTCTAATTTACCATTCCTGGGTAAGGTGATTGAGATAGCAATAGCTGAACAAGTCCAGGGCTTCCTGGAAGACACATTGGCATTGGATCCATTCCAATCCAGCTTCTGGCCTGGCCATGGGACAGAGACTGTGTTGGTCACCCTGACAGACAATCTCCATAGACAGCTGAATCAAGGTGGGTCGGCACTGCTGTTGTTGTTGGATCTCACAGCAGCATTCATCACAGTCGATCATGATCTTCTGCCTCACTGCCTCACTGATGCAGGAGTTTGTGGGGTGGCCCTCCAATGGCTTTCCTCATTTCTCCATGGTCAGGGACAAAGGGTGGCCCTACGTAAGGATATGTCTTCTAAGAGACCCTTATCATGTGGGGTTCCTCAGG
>NW_015176035.1:349898-351310 GCF_001447785.1 Gekko japonicus | reverse complement strand
CTATACCTTGTGGCTTGTAGCCACTGATGAACCCCTACTCCATAGGTTTATCCAGTCCCCTCTTGAAGATGTCTGTGCTCATAGCTGCCACCACTTCCCGCGGCGATGAATTCCACGTGTCAATTACTGCTGATTACCCTGACCCTGGTTACCTGTTGTGAAGCAAAGAGGAAGAAGGGAAGGGAATATTGCTCCTTCCCCCTGAGGCCGTCAGCCAGGCCGCTTGGAAGCCGACAGAAGAGGAAAGAGGTTATATGGGTTGGGAGGAGAGACGGGACATGGCACACCCTTGAAGCAGTGAGATCTAGGAACAGGCCGGGGAGGGAAAAGAGGAGGCTTCCCTTGGAAGTGAGTGAACAGACGCCCTGGGAAGAGCCTAGAAGAAGGTGCTGCAAGCCCATCCTCTGAGAGGCAGTCTGGTGTAGTGGTTAAGTGGGCGGACTCTAATCTGGGAGAACGGGGTTTGATTCCCCACTCCTCCACCTGCAGCGGCTGGATGACCTTGGGCAAGCCGTAGTTCTGTCAGAGCTGTCCTTGAAAAAGAGCAGTTTCACCCATTCTGGACCTCCTCACTAGAGAAGAATATGTTCCCACGTTTTGGTCTCGATATCATGAACGGTTATAAATACTGAACTTCTCTATAGGTTTCTTCTACAAATTAGGAGTATAACTAAGATTAGCCTGGCCACCCACAAGTTTTAGCTAGGATATCTCTCCAAGAAACGACGGAACTCTGAAACACCAAGCTATTACATACTCACAAGATTGATGTTTGGTTACTCTCAGGGCTCTGTAGAAAAAGCCCAGCAGGAACTCATTAGCATTGTAGGCCACACCCCTGACAGCACAGGTCATTAGCACATTAGGCTGCAGCCCCGTGTTACCAGAAGTGTGGTTATCCAGCCACACCCACCTTTTGCTTGTTATTCTGTTTACCTTGTTTGTTGTCAAAACCCAGGGCCTTTTTTTGTAGCAGGAACTCCTTTGCATGTTAGGCCACACACCCCTAATGTAGCCAATCCTAATGAGTTTCTGCTGTTGGGTGTGGCCTGTTATGCTAATGGGTTCCCTGGGCGTGGCCAACTTGGGAGCCAGCCGGAACTCCGTTCCTGTGCGTTCCTCCCCTATGCTAATGGGTTCCTGCTGGGCGTGGCCAACTCGGGAGCCAGCCGGAACTCCGTTCCTGTGCGTTCCTGCCCAAAAATAGCCCTGGTTACTCTGACTTCTATTGCACATATTTCACAGATGTTGAATCTTTGTACATGTTTTACACCTCTACTTGATAAGTTAATACACTGTTTTTGTTCAATGTTATGTATTCAGTATCAAATTATAATGTTACTTGATTATACTTTGTGAAAAATTTAATAAAATATTAATAAAAAAGAAAAAGAGCAGTGTCTGTCAGAGCT